>NC_084918.1:322500-405000 GCF_949316345.1 Pungitius pungitius | reverse complement strand
GGGAGGGACACACACACACACACACACACACACACACACACACCCAGAGGGACAGGCAGCGGACTTCACTCCTCTTCTCCTCATGGACCCTGAAGGCTTCACAGGACTCGGATCTGGAGCAGCATGAAGGTCGGAGGAGCCGCGGCGCTGCTGCTGCTGCTGCTCGGCCGCTGCTGCTGCACCAGCCCCGGCAGGACAGGTAGGACCGAGCGGGGGGGCCGGGGGGGGGGGGGGACTTGCGATCAAGAGTTACTGGTTTCTTTCCTCGTGTTTCTGTATTTAAAGGTTGTTTGGTCCGTTTTTCATGTTCGTTGATCGATCCCCGCAGGAAGTAACAACATGAGAGTTAATGACGGGATGAAAACTCCTTCCCTGTTTCATAGAAACATTACAGCAGGACTAAAGTCAATCAATCACTAATATTATTACAAACAAACAACTCAAGACCAACTAAAGATCAATCAGTGTTTCTTGATGTTCTGATCATCATGTATCTCACAGCGTGATGAGCCCTTTGGAGACTTAAATGCACCTTCAGTGTCTCTTAGTATAATAAGGTTGAAAAGATGAATCCACACATTTCTGTTTGCCTGAAAGTAAAAACACATAAAAACACATCAGTGTAATAATAAGAACAGAGCTGCTCTCCCCAGAGGATGAACCTTCATGACACCTCCTCCATAACAGGAGGCACCCAGCATCATGACCTTTACCTTCTTCACAGCTCCCCTCTTTTTAATTATCATCCTTTAGTTTGACCTCATGAAACGATGAGGTGATTTATCTGAACTGAGAAGAAACACAAAGCATTCTGGGAGTGATGAGGTTTCAGCATAAAGCTGCTCAAATAAGACTTTTGTTCCTGGAAACAATATAAATAATAAATAAATGATGACAATGTGTGTGTCTGTGTGTGTGTGTGTCTGTGTGTGTGTGTCTGTGTGTGTGTGTGTGTCATGATAAGTGAAAACAGCTGACTGCAGTCTCTCTTTGTCTGGACAGGATTTGATGAAGGTGATTTGTTGGGATGAAGTGTTGTTGTGTTGCTACACATGCTTCAGTCCAGGCAGCCAATCAGAGGCCAGGATTCACTGGGCACAGAGAACGTTGTCAAAGTAGTTGAAGATATCTTCCAGGAGGCTTAGTTGCTCTAGAATTTTTTAGAAATGTCCAAGAAGACGTGGTCCTTCATGGTGTTGTAGAGTTCCTTTTGGAGGTTGGGAGGCCTCAAGAGGGTTCAAGGCCTCAGGAAGGAGGACTTTGGTCTTGAAGAGGTCCATGAGGAGGGTCCAATAGAGCTTGAATTGGTGTAAAGGCTCATTGAGCAGGTCTAAATGGTCCTCTAACATGTTGTACAACCCCTGAAGGTAATCCTGAAGACTCGGCCGGGGTCCAGGAGCTTTGAGGGGTTCCCCAGGAGCTAAATTATGTCCATAAGCATTAGTGCTGTTGCTACGGTTACTTGGAGTTTAATTCACAACCAGAGGTTAAACTGTTGTTTCTGGTGATAATGTGCACATTCATTCGTGATCTGTGAACAGAGGGTGTGTGTGTCTGTGTGTGTGTGTCTGTGTGTGTGTGTCTGTGTGTGTGTGTGTGTGTGTGTGTGTGTGTGTGTGTGTGTGTCTGTGTGTGTGTGTGTGTGTGTGGTTTTTGGTTCTAAACTTGAGTGCTTCAGTTGCAGTAAATTGTGAAACACGGATTGTTGTGACTGAATGACGTTCGACCTTCGGTCTACCAGGGAATTCTGTGTGTGTGTGTTTGTGTGTGTGTGTGTGTGTGTGTGTGTCAGCCATGTTCCCATTGAGTTTGACTTTTGGGAAAGACCTTGGCAGTGTGTGTGTGTGTGTATGTTTCTTTTGAGGCAGCTAAATGACACTCTACATAATAAAGGATGCTGGAGCCTCGTGGTTACCACGGCGACACACTTGGCCTGGCGAGTCGGGCCGTATCGACTGAAAGCTCAAACTTTTTATTCTCACTTATTGATTTGTAGGTGATCATCATTTGTCCTCTAAATGTCACGCTTATCCAACACACACACACACACACACACACACACACACACACACACACACACACACACACACACACACACTGCGTTCACAAATCAAATCAATCATATTTAGTAGAACATGTGCACTCACACTGTTCCCATCCGTGGGCCAATGAAATCACTTTAATTAGAGCAGGCAATTAAGTAGCACAACAACAACCTGATGTTTGATTTCTATACTTCTATTGGTCTGCATTTAGCAGCAGCAGTGCATCCTGGGGGATTTTCAGGGCTGGAATGTGAAGAATGTCAATAACGTAGCTCAGAGGCTTTTAGCAGGATTTTACAGGCCGCTCGCTTACTGTAACATGTGAACTCCGTGTTGAGAGCTGAAACACGTCTGACCTCATAACTAGCTGCTGCTCGATCCTCAGAGGTCAGAGGTCACACAGAGACCAGGCGGAGGTCAGCTGTCATCACCCAAACCCATCACCCATCAATGTGCTGTCTTGATTCTAATGGACTCAATTGTTACAAAAGCTGTGGTGTTCCACAGGGCTCAATCCTCGGGCCCCTCTCATTTACACTTTCTGAAATATGTATCACGCCTCTTTCTAGATAACCAAGTACTACAAACTACCTTCAATACTTTGAATCGTGGGCTTCGACGTGTATAAACGTACTCAAGTTGTATTTCTGTACATAGTGTAACCGGACACCGGTAATAACGCCTACCGCCGTGATCCTCCAACCGGTCTCACCTGTTCACGAGCAGCAGAGCCACGGGCGGCAGGAAGTGTCACCGGACAACGGGCTTTTCAAAATAAAACTTCAGCTCTTTTCATCTTTCTAGTAGCGCTTTCATCCTCGTAGTTATGAATCAAGGTTTATTGTGTTTTTGTTATAACCAACAAAAGTAAACCAACCACAGAGCTCCTCGTACGTCCTGGAGCTCACGGTCAGCCAATCACAGCTCGAGGAGAGGCTCAGAAGGTCCATGTGTCCTCAGGCCGTCCCCAGAGGACACATGGACGCTCAGTGGCTGGACACTTTGCTCTCAACAGAGAGAAAGGGAGCAGCTCCAGAGCCTCAGACGTGCAGAGTCTCGCTCCGACCTGCACACAGTGCTGCCGGCAGGACACACACACACACACACACACACACACACACACACACGCACACAGACACACACACACACACACACACACACACACACACACACGCACACACACACGCACACACACACACACACACACACACACACACACGCACACACGCACACACACACGCACACACACACACACACACACACACACACACACGCACACACACACGCACACACACACACACACACACACACACGCACACACACACTGTGCAGGTTCTGTGATTTGTGCGATTGGGAAGTCGTTCTCTCCTGCTCAGCATTTCAAATGCAAATTATTTTAAATCAAACCGATGAACATTTTAAAACACCAGCGTCTGATTTCCTTCATTCGTTCCCCACAGACGCCTCTTCTTGTTTTATTGATCTCTGATTCATGGACTCGTATCTCATTAAGCACAAAAGCTTAATTGCTTCCAGAGGAATCTCTCGTGAAGAAGCGCTTCATTCGCTCGGCTCTGCTGTCCTCCGTGGTCACCTGACAGGAAGCTGATCCTGTTCATGCAGCGTTTGGACACATTTTAGTGAAGTGGAGCTTCCACCTGAGAAATGTTCCTGCAGCAGGACCAGCGCTTCTCAGCCAGCCGACACATTCCTGAGTGTGTGTGTGTGTGTGTGTGTGTGTGTGTGTGTGTGTGTGTGTGTGTGTGTTACACACAGAGACAAGGCCACTGTGTTCCTGGCGTTCTGCAGGACAACATGTCTGAGTCCACGAGTCCACGAAACATTCATTTGTTTACAAACTAGGGCCGTGAATTCAGAATAAACTAGAATGTGTCCTTCTGGTTTAAGTCCATCAATTTAAACTTAAACAAAGTCCCAGTACAGAAAACCACATCTGTCCAGTTCTGTACTAATTTAACGTGAGAACTCTATTTGAGTTTTAAAGTATTCAAGCAATGTTAAATTCAATTGAAATCAGGAGCAGCAAATACAGTTTTTTAGTCTTTGCATTGTCTTTAAATTACAGTTTAAATCAGTTTTAAACAGTTGAAATCCTGTTGAATCATTTAAAATCAGTTCAAACTCGATTAATGGACTCGATTATGAAACCAGTTCATATCAGATATGACATCTGTGTTCCCTGTCTCGTCCCGTCCACTCGTCAATAAAACCACTTAGGCGCAGTTTGACCTCGGTGAAGAGCTCTCATTGATTGGTGGCTGCAGGCGAGGTCACTGAAGGTCAAACTGTCATCAGTTTTTGACAATGTGGTCAATGTGGTCTTGATGACCACATGGCGTTGTGTCCTCTGGACCTTTAAGTCAGAGCTCCGTTGTTCATCTACAGGACGTCTCCATGTGACATCCTCACGACGCCGCGATTGGTCAGCTGATACGATGATGTCACAACCATGTATGTGTGTCGTATTGGTACTTTTTCTGAAGTAGAACATTTAGCTGCTGCTCCTGGTCCCGTCTCGCGGTCTAAAGGTGGACAGAACAGGAGGGACAACGGTGGACGGATTCTCTCACGCACACATTCCTCCGAGAGTCCTGTTACAACGAGAGAGGAAGACTCTGTTATCTCTTCATCTCTCTCAGGTTGTGACACAGATCACTCCTCCTCCTCTCTGAGCTCTCATTGGCTGCTACTGAGATTACAATCTGGAGAAGTTTCATCATCAATCTTCAACGTCAGAAATTTAATTTGGGAAGTTGATTTGTAGTTAAAACTGACAAAAGATCGAGAACAATCATGTCCAGGACTGTAAAGTCCTCTCTGGCTGCCACGGGTCTGACCTTCTGCCAACATTTACAGCACCTCTCAAACAGAGGGGGGAACGACCATGTGACCATGTGTCTATGGCCTCACACACACACACACACACACACACACACACACACACACACACAGTGTTTGTTCAAGAACAGGTCCGATCTGTCAGACTGTTTTTTGGATGACGCAGTTTTAAGGTGCGCTGCATATGAAAGGTGTGTGTGTTCTGTGTGTGTGTGTGTGTGTGTGTGTGTGAGTTGCGTAACTTAAACTTGGAAGTCATTACCATTGGTGTCTCTTTTTGTTTAATTGTTACTCTGATTTATATATGGTATTATGACGTGTTGCTCTTACTCATAGCAGCTTCTTAAAGAAAGTGTACTTCTGTCAATGTGATGTAATATTGTACATCACCATGATAACCTTTCTAAAGTACGTTCTCACCATGTCAGAAAAACCCCAACTAGACGTGAAGATTTGAGGAGGCGAGGAGAGGAGGCAAGGAGAAGAGGATGTAGTGGGAGGAGAACTAGGGGGGAGAGAAGGGAGTAAACGAGTGGGAGAGGATGCAAGAAGAGGCAGGAAGGGAGGAAGGACGAAAGCTCTATTTCATCACATATGAATATATATCTATACTGTATGCGTTCCTATTGGCCGTCTTTGTGACATCACGGCGGGGAGTCAGCCAATAGGGAACGCAGGGAAAAGTCATTATCAGTTTAGGAACTAATGATGTGTTTGAATTCTAATGTTCTCTGTTCAGAACTCTTGGATGTGTTTCCTGCTAAATCAAAACTAGTGTGGAGGCAGCAGAACATCTGTCAACAAACACTCGCCATCCTGCGATGTAACTCCCGTTGTCTCCGTGGTTCTGCAGGAAGTCGTTTGTTCTAATTGTTCCTGTTGGGTCTCATTCCTCTCTGACGAGTAATGGTCCGAATGTGTCTTGCAGTTGAACCGGTTCTTCTTTGTAAAGGCGTCACACCTTCCAGCTCCTCCTGAGAGCCTCTCATGAGCTTACATAGAACCACACATGGTAACCTGCATGAAGACAAAGTAGGGACATTATAACACACTCTGAGTGATTAAGGATGTCATGATATCAGCTCATTTTCAAAAGGCAATGCACTAATCCAACCAATATCTCTGAATATTTAAAATGCTCCAGCTTTGTGATTAATAGCTGTCTTTAGTGGATGGAAGATGACATTTTCACTTCAATACAAGATGAGTACATCAGGAAACTAGTGGCCATCAGGGGAACTGCAACTAACATTTGAACATCTGTCTGTCTGTTTATCTACCTACCTGTCTGTCTGTCTGTCTGTCTGTCTGTCTGTCTGTCTGTCTGTCTGTCTGTCTGTCTGTCTGTCTGTCTGTCTGTCTGTCTGTCTGTCTGTCTGTCTGTCTGTCTGTCTGTCTATCTATCTATCTATCTATCTATCTATCTATCTATCTATCTATCTATCTATCTACCTACCTATCCCTCCCTCCAGTGTGTCAGGGGATGCATAACTATCTGACATTGCTGGGAGATCGTGAGTATCACTATAAGAACATGGTGAGGATGTACACAAACTGCTCCGTTGTCCTGGAGAACCTGGAGATCACCTACACCCTGGAGCACCAGGACCTGTCCTTCCTTCAGGTCAGTCCTCTGTCATCTCCCAACCATTCATCTGCTTTTAGAGTCCTTCCAGCTGCCGGTTTTGGTTCCTTTTTATCAAAGGGTCAAGTTTGCTTCCTGTGGTGCTACAGATGTGAGCGAGGGTCTTCTCAGAACGGTCTCTGTGTTGCCTTCGAGGTCGCTTTGACCCCAGTCACCGCGGCCTTCTAATAAGCTGCTCTTGTTGTCAGAAAGAGAATCTGAAGCCCGGAAGATAAACAGGGACGTTGTGGAGCGAGTCAGAGTGCCTTCCATCGTCAGCAGAGGGACTTCTACACAGTCCACAGCTGCATGGCCCGTCCCCCGTGTGTGTGGCGTGAAGTCGCCCAACATCTGCAAGGACACAGATTAGAGGAGACCAATCACACCACCAGGGGGCGACTCCTCTGGTCCCATAGAGAAAATTACTTCTCTCTTGATTTATTCCCTCAGTAAACATTGTAAAGTTTATGGTCTCAGTCTCTAGTTTCAAGTCTTCTTCAATACAGCATGATGTTCATTTAGTGAATGATGGTCCATTTAGAGTCAAACAGACCATAAACAGGAGAAGCTTTAGGGCGGGGCTACACAATGACTGACAGGTCTCTAATAGAGACGTATGCATGTTTTCACATCCAAGTACTCATATCATCACTTCCTGTTCACTGGTTGATACAAAAGAAAATGGCCTAAACTGGAGACTTCAAACATCTACTTCTTTTTCTGATGAAACCAGCAGCTACGTTGAAGGAGAGGAATAAAGACTGTTGAATAGTTTGCAATCATTTGCCAAAAAACAGCCTAAAAACAAATGATGATGATGATGATGATGATTTCTACTGCTTTGTTCAGACCATTGAGGAAGTGGGAGGCTACGTTCTGATTGCCATGAACGAGGCCAACGTCATCCCGCTGGTCAACCTGAAGCTGATCCGAGGCCAGAACCTCTACGATCACAAGTTCGCCCTCCTGGTGATCTCCAACTACCGCCTGGACCAGTCGTCTGCAACGCACAACTACACCAGTGGGCTGAGGCAGCTGCTGCTAAGCAACCTGACGGGTACACACACACACACACACACACACACACACACACACACACACACACACACACACACACACACACACACACACACAGCCTCAGCTCAGCTCCTTCATCTGAAGTTAGAATCCTCTGTGTCCCTCCAAGAGGACTCAGGAAAGCTCACACGGTCTCCTCCTCGCAGAAATCCTGAAAGGAGGCGTGAAGATGATGCACAATCACTTGCTGTGCAACGCCGAGACCGTCCAGTGGCGGGACATCCTGGACGGAGACAACAGCTCCAACGTGGTCTTCAAGACGAGCGACTTCCCGCGGAGATGTACGTGGAATCAGGAGGAAGCTCCTCCCCCTGCTGCTGCTGAGCATTAATGTGTGTGCGTGTGTGTTTACAGGTGAGAAGTGTGACCCCAGGTGTGTTAGCGGCTCGTGTTGGGCAGCCGGGCCGGATCACTGCCAGAGATGTAAATATTGAACTCCTCATTAACATTAAATATCAAACAGAAAGACAAGATAGATCTTGTATATACACTCACCGGCCACTTTATTAGGTACACCTGTCCAACTGCTCGTTAACACTTAATTTCTAAGCAGCCAATCACATGGCGGCAACTCAGTGCATTTAGGCATGTAGACATTGTCAAGACAATCTCCTGCAGTTCAAACCGAGCATCAGTATGGGGAAGAAAGGTGATTTGAGTGACTTTGAACGTGGCATGATTGTTGGTGCCAGAAGGGCTGGTCTGAGTATTTCAGAAACTGCTAATCTACTGGGATTTTCACGCACAACCATCTCTAGGGTTTACAGAGAATGGTCCGAAAAAGAAAAAACATCCAGTGAGCGGCAGTTCTGTGGGCGGAAATGCCTTGTTGATGCCAGAGGTCAGAGGAGAATGGCCAGACTGGTTCGAGCTGATAGAAGGGCAACAGTGACTCAAATAACCACCCGTTACAACCAAGGTGGGCATAAGAGCATCTCTGAACGCACAGTACGTCCAACTTTGAGGCAGATGGGCTACAGCAGCAGAAGACCACACCGGGTGCCACTCCTTTCAGCTAAGAACAGGAAACTGAGGCTACAATTTGCACAAGCTCATCGAAAATGGACAATAGAAGATTGGAAAAACGTTGCCTGGTCTGATGAGTCTCGATTTCTGCTGCGACATTCGGATGGTAGGGTCAGAATTTGGCGTCTACAACATGAAAGCATGGATCCATCCTGCCTTGTATCAACGGTTCAGGCTGGTGGTGGTGGTGTCATGGTGTGGGGAATATTTTCTTGGCACTCTTTGGGCCCCTTGGTACCAATTGAGCATCGTTGCAACGCCACAGCCTACCTGAGTATTGTTGCTGACCATGTCCATCCCTTTATGACCACAATGTACCCAACTTCTGATGGCTACTTTCAGCAGGATAATGCGCCATGTCATAAAGCTGGAATCATCTCAGACTGGTTTCTTGAACATGACAATGAGTTCGCTGTACTCAAATGGCCTCCACAATCACCAGATCTCAATCCAATAGAGCATCTTTGGGATGTGGTGGAACGGGAGATTCGCATCATGGATGTGCAGCCGACAAATCTGCGGCAACTGTGTGATGCCATCATGTCAATATGGACCAAACTCCCTGAGGAATGCTTCCAGCACCTTGTTGAATCTATGCCACGAAGAATTGAGGCAGTTCTGAAGGGAAAAGGGGGTCCAACCCGTTACTAGCATGGGGTACCTAATAAAGTGGCCGGTGAGTGTATATATACTACATGAGGTGTATCTTTGTCTTATAGTATTGTCATACATCTTTGTTATACATGGTATTTTATATTAGAAATCACATTTACTCAGTATAACATCCACTACACCTTGAAGGAATAATATAACAATTATGATAATACTTTACATCTGACAGCGTAAAACAAAACAAATGAAAACATAAAAGATATTGAAAAGAGGTGCACTTTCACCAGCCGAAATATTAAGGTGATGAACACATTAATGCATCAGTAGAACTCAATGACGAAACATGTGTGCAATTATATTTTGCTACTCATACTTTTAGAAGCACTGTAATACTGTAATAGAAGCACTACTTTGACTTGACTGGAGCAGAACTTCTTGGACTGGACTGAAGCAGTAGACTAGGGGACCAGCTCTCACGTGTCCTTGTGTCTCAGTCACCAGGCTCCATTGTGCCGAGCGGTGCAGCAGAAGGTGTCGCGGTCCGGGACCCAGCGACTGCTGTAACGAGCACTGTGCGGCCGGCTGCTCCGGACCTCGAGCCAGCGACTGCCTGGTCAGTGAGCAGCGGCTAGTGCTTTTAGCATCGTTAGCCACTAGCTTCCATTAGTCGCATGGCGGCTGACTCTTTGTGTGTCTCTCCACTTCCTCTGCAGGCCTGCAGGGATTTAAACGACGACGGGACCTGCAAAGACGCTTGTCCGCAAATGACAGTCCACGACCCCAAGACGTACCGGCAGATCAACAACCCCAACGCCAAGTTCGCCTTCGGGGCGACCTGCGTCAAGGCCTGCCCCCGTACGGACTTTAAACCCTCTCATTCTGTTGTGATGACCCTGTAACTCATTCTAAATCTCTATTGAAGTGTCGATTGATCGCCTTGCATTGATTCGGATCACCTTTTTTATTTCATGGTGTATTTGACTTTTGGTGGAAGTTGATCCAGTTCGGATTTGTTGGTTTCTTCTTGTGAAGATAACTACGTGGTGGATAGTGGATCATGCGTCCGTACCTGCAGCGCTGGAACATACGAGGTGGAGAAGAACGGAGTCCAAAGCTGTAAACACTGCAACGGTCCCTGTCCCAAAGGTAGAGACAACTACAGACACAGATAAAGAGACACAAACACCCAACACAATAACCCGAGTCTCTGTGCTCCGCCAGTCTGTGACGGCATTGGGCTCGGGGCTCTGAGCAACGCCCTCGCCATCAACGCCTCCAACATCGAATCCTTCAGGAACTGCAGCAAGATCATCGGGGACGTCAGGCTCCTGCAAACCTCCTTCACCGGGTGAGACGCTCTGAGACACAGTACCAGCTTATTACGGATTGCTTTCCATTATAGAGATGAATCTAATTCCTCACCACACATAAAGAGACCAGATATAGTGTCTCAAACAGATCCTTTCTGAGGCGTTTTCTTTTATCTTTCAGAGATCCGCACGATAAAATCCCACCGATGGATCCGGCTAAGCTGGAGTATTTGAGGACGGTGAAGGAAATCACAGGTAGGTCGAAGATTGTCGGTGCATCTCTTTGGTCTTTTAAAATGCCTCCGAAATGTAATAAACATCTGGATCACGTTCCTTGAGTCTTCTGGTTATGACCAGTTGTTTCCTCCAGGCTTCCTGCTCATCCAGTTTTGGCCAGAGAATATGACCTCTCTGTCAGTGTTTGAGAACCTGGAGATCATCAGAGGAAGAACCACCCACTCGTGAGTCAGCTGATACATGTACACACCAATATTGTTATGAATTCACTTGACACAGATGGTGAGAGGTTGGGTAAAGCTCACCGTGTTGAATCGTTCCTCTTCAGACGTTACAGTCTGTTGGTGATGCAGGCAGAGAACCTCCTCTGGCTGGGTCTGCGCTCTCTGAAGGAGATCAGTGCCGGTAAAGTGATGATAAAGAACAACCCTCAGCTGTGCTACACCAAAGCGGAACAGTGGAACCACCTCAACAGGTCCAGCGACCAGACCGCCACCGTAGAGATGAACGCTCCCCCTGACGTCTGCGGTGAGCTTCTGGACCTCGCTGCCTCCATCACTGCTTTGGGGAATTAAATGAGAGATGTTTTCTCGTCTGGTTCACACAGAACAACAGAATCGAACCTGCGACCAGGAGTGTTCAGACAAGGGCTGCTGGGGCCCAGGTCCCACTATGTGTCTCTCCTGTCGCCTTTTCAACCGTAGGGGGCGCTGTGTGGCGTTCTGCAACCTGCTGCAGGGGTGAGGACAACAGACACATATGATCTGCTTTCAAAGCTGTCAACTTCCGACCTCCACCAATAATCAATATTTAGATTATAAATGCACTATATTTATATATATATATTACTTTTACTTGAAGTACTTGTCATACTCATGCTTCAGTAAATGTTTTGACTCATCACACTACACTGTGTATTTCTGTTGTCCATTTGATCTTGTATATAAAATAAATGTGGTAACAATGTGCTTCTGCAGCGAGCCCAGAGAGGTGGAGGTGGGCCGCCGCTGCGAGGAGTGTCACAGCGAGTGTCTCCCGCAGACCAGGACGCCGACCTGCGAAGGACCGGTGAGTCCAGCTGTGTCCCTCGTCCCTCGTCTTCATTTGACGGACTCAACTCTCACAGCGATCCGCTTACGAGCAAAGAACCATCAGGGTTCACCTTAAATCGTGTCTTTGTGTCGATCAGGATTTATGGTCAATCTGTTCGTTTGAGACTAACAGACGTGTAATAAACTACAATCACAAAAAACATTATTAAGCTTAACGAAAACAATGTTTGCAGAACATATCTAAAAACAACATTTAATTCACAGATATGAACTTCAAAAACTCCTTTAATTTTTGACTGAAAGTTTCCTCCGATGCCCCCTGCAGGGCTCCGACCAGTGTTCCCAATGCGCCCACCTGAAGGACGGCCCCCACTGCGTTCGGCGCTGCCCCCATGGTGTGTTGGGAGACGGAGACGCGTTGATCTCGAAGTACGCAGACGGGAAGGGCCAGTGCCAGCCATGCCACCAGAACTGCACCGAGGGGTGAGGCCCAGCAGGGTGGAGGGGGGGTTCAGGGGGGGGGGGGTCTATGAAGTCGTCTAAACTGAGAATGAGAAAGAGCTTTTGTCTCCGTTTTTGCAGGTGTTCTGGAGCTGGACTCTCAGGATGCAGCAGGTAAAGAGTGTTTAGTATCAGTGTGGAAGTAGATCTAGTACTTGGATGTAGATCTGAAGATGCACACCGATAGTAACACACCTTTGCTGTGTCCTCTCAGTGCGCCCATCGCCTCCACCATGGCGGTGGCCGTGGTGGGCGGGCTCCTCATCGCGGTCATCGTGGCGTTGGTCATCTTTGTCTTGCTGCGGCGACGGCGAATCCGGAGGAAGAGGACAACGCGGCGCCTGCTGCAGGAGAGAGAGGTGGGGTTTCTTGGCCTGTAGATGTTGGGGCTGAGTGGACTGAAGGATCTAAACTGTGGTCTCTGTAGCTGGTGGAGCCGTTGACGCCGAGTGGAGAAGCGCCCAATCAGGCGCTGCTGAGGATCCTCAAGGAGACGGAGTTAAAGAAGATCCGGGTGCTCGGCTCCGGGGCCTTCGGAACCGTCTTCAAGGTGAGGACGTTTGATGCTAAACAGTGCTTCATGGTTCTTCTACTAAAGTGCTCTGGTTCTGACTCAGGGAATAATGCAGGAAAAGAGAATCCCAACGTGTTGAAAAAACAGGATGTATTATCATCAATCCGTTTGATAATGCTCTTACAAACATGCAACATGCCCACAGGTAGGAGGGCGTGTATGACTGATCATAGGAATGTTCCTCATTAAATTCCTTTGACGTGTTTCTATTGTTTCTATTGTTCTCAGGGCCGGTGGAACCCTGAAGGAGAGAATGTGAGGATCCCCGTAGCCATTAAAGTTCTCCGCGAGGCCACATCGCCTAAAGCCAACCAAGAAATCCTGGACGTAAGGCTCCTCCTCCTCCGGATGCTCTTCGTCCTCATAATGCTCCTCGGCTCCTCCTCATTGTGACCCTCCTCCCCATAATGCTGCTCCTCATTTTTCCCACTGTTTCTCCTTTTTGTCAAGTCTTGATTTGTGTGCTCAAACACTCTCTGACCTGCTGTGGGTATGAAGTCACATGTGTGTGTCTGTGTGTAGGAGGCGTACGTGATGGCCAGCGTGGACCACCCTCACGTGTGCCGCCTGCTGGGGATCTGCCTCACGTCGTCGGTCCAGCTGGTGACTCAGCTGATGCCGTACGGCTGTCTGCTGGACTACGTGCGGCACCACAGGGACCACGTCGGGGCCCAGTGGCTGCTCAACTGCTGCGTCCAGATGGCGAAGGTGGGTCCAGACGCGTGAGGGGGGGGGGGTCTTCTGTTTGGGAAGAAGATCTGCGCCTTAGGCGGCGACTCATTGTAAGCCTGGCGGGGCCCATTAGCCCCAACAAGGCGGCGTTAATCTGTTCGCACACCACTTAAGCTCACTGTGATTTCTAAGTGCTGGGAAAATCACAAAGAACAAGGCCAGGAGCTCGGGAAGAATCCTCGTGATCCTCCTGTTTGCTCATTCTGAGATGTGTCCGATAATCCACATCCAGCTCTCAGGATCCCGGCTTCTCCCTTTCCTTTGTTACAACATCTGTGTTATTAGAAGGGACTCGCAATAACTTCAATCAAGAAGAAGTGCAACTTCTTAAGAGTGCTACGAATAACCATGTTCAGTGCTACTAAAAGGAGACAGAGGTGTAATAATAATAATAATAATAATAGATAAGCTGGTTGTGCTTATGTGATGCTTAAAATACAAAGCAGTGAGTTTGGACTGTGCGTGCAGGGCATGAACTACCTGGAGGAGCGTCACCTGGTGCACCGTGACCTGGCGGCTAGGAACGTCTTGGTGAAAACCCCCAACCACGTGAAGATCACCGACTTCGGGCTGGCCAAGCTGCTGGCGTCTGACGAGAAGGAGTACCACGCCGACGGAGGGAAGGTGTGTGTGATGTTGCTCCCGTTACCCGGGAGATGTACCTGGACACAGCGGCTTAGGGGCAGGCTTCATGATGATGTGTGTCTGCAGGTTCCCATTAAGTGGATGGCGCTGGAGTCGATCCTCCAGTGGACCTACACCCACCAGAGTGACGTCTGGAGCTTCGGTGAGTCAACCACCTGCTGGAAGTATTACAGAATCAACCAATCAGAGAAGACTCCGGTTTCCAGTTTAATATCAAAGCGGCTCTATTAACTCCTTCATGAACAGCAGTTCTTTTCCCCCGAAGTTACCAATGCTGGTTCTTCACAAGCTTCAGACCTTCATTCTGACACTAACGTGGCACTGCTCACTCCCCCTGAGAACCATCGTCGTGTTCCCAGGTTCACAAGCCTTGTTTTATGATGCAAAGTGTGTCAACGTCTACAGCTAGCAAAAGAAAATACCAACAATCCGAGCAAAAAGACCCCAGTCTTGTTTCAATCTAGGCAGATGACGTTGACAACAGGCTCCGCCCCCTTCAGAGACAGGAAGTACGTCCCATTAAAAACCATTTATGAAGCTAGTGACGCGTCTTCTTTGTTTCTTTTATCATCGTCCTCCAGAGAACTGCCTCTTCATCATCGTCATCAGCACTTAGTGTTTTCTTAAATTTCTAAACAACCCACCTTCAAGGTTCCTCTGATGTGTTGATGGTCTCTGACCTGTGGTCTGTGGTCTGCAGGTGTGACGGTGTGGGAGCTCATGACGTTCGGCTCCAAGCCGTACGACGGCATCCCGGCCAGCGAGATGTCGTTGGTTCTGGAGAGAGGAGACCGGCTGCCTCAGCCCCCCATCTGCACCATCGAGGTCTACATGATCCTGGTGAAGTGTAAGAGCTCCCTTCAAAGACACCTGGAGCACCTAGTGGACACCTGGAGAGTCTCTGACCGTGATGTCCTCTCTCCCTCTGTCTCTCCCTCTGTCTCTGACTGTCTTTCTCCTTCCAGGTTGGATGATTGACCCGTCCAGCCGTCCCAGGTTCAGAGAGCTGATAGTGGAGTTCTCAAAGATGGCCAGAGATCCATCCAGATACCTGGTTGTAGAGGTAGACTGTGTGTGTGCGTTTGTGTGAGTGTGTATGTGTGTCAGAGTGTGAAGTCTTTAGTTCATGAACATTGAGTCGTCTGTATTTTACTTCTATCAGTCACTCGTTAAATCGACAGCTGAGACCTGTGATCAGATCAGACTCTTTCTTAATGAAAAAATACTGGGTACACAAAAGTGTACCAGCTGTGTTGTACTTCTGTTGTACTTCTGTTGTACTTCTGCTGTACTTCTGTTGGAGTGAACGTGACAACCTTGTGACTCCTTCTCAGGGCGACCTCCCCAGTCCGTCAGACAGCAGGTTTTACTCCCGCCTGCTGAGCTCAGACGGCATGGACGACGTGGTAGACGCCGACGAGTACCTGCTACCTAACAAAGCAACGGGTTGCCATGACGACGGGTCCTGCCATGACGTGGTAAACACACACTGCAGCCGTCTCAGCTGCAACATCTGAATAATAAAGAAAGGAGGAATAGAATTGTGCATCTCCTGTCTTCCTCTCAGAACGGTCATCCACTCCGACAGAACAGCATCGCTCTGCGTTACATCACCGATCCGACCCACAACGCCGCGGATCAAGAAGACTTCGGCGGCCACGGTGCTCATCAGCTAATTTGCTTCCTCTAGTGCTCTCTCAGAGCTTCACCATGAGAAGACATGATCAACTCTTTCTCTCCCTTTCAGACTACATGAACCAGAGTCTGGGGGAAACCAGCCGGACCAGCAGGCTGTCCGAGGTCTTCAATCCCAACTACGAGGACTTGACGCTGGGCGCCGCCTCGCCCCAGTCGCCGCTGGACGAGCTGAAGTCTTTGGGACCCGAATACCTGAACACCGCCCAGAGCTCGCTGCCTCGGGCCGCCGGGGACAGCCTGGACAACCCGGACTACCAGGCAGACTTCCTGCCACGGGCCACGCCGCCCGGGAACGCTCTTCTCCTCCCGGCGGCGGAGAACCTGGAGTACCTGGGTTTGGTGGCTGCACTGGACGCCCCCGTCCGCTAGGGGGCAGCGGCCTCCGGGACACTGCAGGACGAAAGGGACATTGGGGACAAAGTTTCAGAAGCACAGTAAATCCCTGCCTTGCTTTTCTTTTGCCTCTCTGCATGATTTGTTTGTCAGCACTAAAAAATGAAATCAGGATGGAGGTTTGAAAATGTGAAGAAGACTCAACGGGTGAGGAAGTAGAAATGGGAACGTTTGCTTCATGGGGTCTTCAGGGTGTAAGGGGTTCATGCTGGACCCTCGGATCCTCCAGGCAGTAGAATATACCACTGTACAGCACGTCTTAAATGTTCTTCTAAATAGTCAGAAGCTCTCAATTCAATTCTAATTATTGGTTGCAGCACAACGTCCCCTCACACAGGAAGAACCTTTTGGACCGTATTTAAACGTATTCTTTTGAATTCCACTCAGGGTGTTCTTTTGTGTTCTTGCCTAAAAACGGGTTGATGGAAACAACTTTAGTAAAAATGTGACTGTGAGAAGAGTGAATTACCAAGTATTGTTGATGTTAGTACACATTTGAGCGTGAGTGAGGACGTGTGGTTGTGGAGAACGAGCTCTGGTGAATAAAAACGTGATCAGATCTTTGCAGATGATGAAATGAAGTCCTGTTGTTTAGCTGTTAAATGTGAATTGAGTTGTGAAGCTAGTTTGAGAATTGACATCAGGTTCAGATCCATGTGAACCAGTCTCAGTGTAGACCTGATCCTCTATGTGAACCAGAGTCAGTGTAATCAAAGTAGTGTAGTTAAAGGCGGGTATTGGTAGTAATAAGGTTACTTCATACATGTGATATCAACTCCCCCCGTCATTGAGAAATATGAAAATATGAGTAAATGACCTGCAGGAGCCATGAAGGAACCAGCGGAATAAGCTAAACCCAGGTCCAGGTGGAGTGAGGAGCACCAGGAGTGGAGGAGTCAGATCAGACCTGGAGGAGCACTAAGATGATGGAGGACTTCCACCTGAGAAGAAGAAGATTGTCATCAGCTCAAAACGTCATCACGACAAGCATCTGGCTCATCTGCTTTCTATCTATATATTGTGTATGTATTGTGTGTACACAATGTACACACATGTACTTTCTTCGTCCTGTGCAGACTGTGAAGCCCTCTGAGGCTTATTTGTTATTTGTGATTGTGACTTTACAAAATAAAAGGAATTGAATTGAATGGTTTTGTAGATGTAGAAACAAGGCTTGAATGAGACGGCGTGTGCTCCTGTATGTATGAATCACTGCTTTAGTGCTTCTTGTGTGGGGGCGGGCTCAGCCTCAAAACGTGCGTCTTTATTGGTTGTTCGTCAAGTAAGCCTTCGTCACTGGACCAACCAGAATGGCCAGGCATTTTTTCTTTAGCCAATCAGCAAACAGAGGAGTGTAGAGTGGGCGGGGCCAGCGGTGTAAACACTCGCTGCTCGACACCCCGCTAGTGGCTAAGCTAGCTAGCTCTTCCCTGCCTCACTCCGCCTCCGGAACTTTGGACCTCTCTCCCCGGGTTCAGATGGCCGGGGTCGCCCTCAGGTGTTCGGCTCCCTGGCGCTTTGTCCAGCTAAGAAGGTGAGGACCACAAAGACAGCAGAGGTTGGTGCTGTCATCGTGGGGCTATAAACTGCTCCATGAACTTTACCGAAGGGTCAAACGCACCGTCCACACTTTTACGACATCACAGCGGCTAGTCGAGTCTTCAACTAACGGGCGGCCTTTAGAACGCGTCGGACCCGGTCGTTTAAAGTTGAAGGGGAGTCAAGGTGACCGCTGGGAAATGCAGTCCGAGCAGTGAGGCACTTTTTCGGGTGTCTTGTTATGACCGTGATAGCTAGAGAGCAAGCTAGCTGCTGTTAGCTGTGCTAGCTGAGACCTTTGCTCCAGATTAAAGGGTCGGCTGGAGATGACGTCACCTGTTCCATACCATGTGTTCGTCATTTAAACGATGAACCAACGGCCGCAATATGAAAATCAATTCGTACGTTGAAGGTTACAGACAACTTAGCTGACTAAAGTGTGTTTTCCGTCGGTTGCTTGTGGGCAACGTTTGGTTTCTTCTTGCCATGAGAAGTCCAGTAAGGAAGGCTTTCTTCCTCTTGGTCAGATTCTCCAGGACTCCCAGTCTGACGTTCCACACCTCCGCCTCTCCGATGATGGGTGAGTCCAGATCCCCTCGGTTTTGGCTCAAAGTGGATTCATTGGGTCAGACCCGTCATGGTCAGCGGTAGGGATTACGTCGTTGTGTCCGTGTGCAGGAGCCACGGAGGAGCAGTTTGAGCAGGCCAGGAGCAGAATGTCCTCTCTGAAGACGGACCCGGGCAACGACGTCAAGCTGCAGATCTACGCTCTGTTCAAACAGGTGAGGTCACCGCCTCTTTTACTGTGAAGGGCTCAGCAGGAAGGATGCTCTTTAGACTTGGATCATAGATGCATCGGCGCTGTGTCTCATGTTTCCTCCTCCCCCTGCAGGCCACTCAGGGTCCCTGCAACACCCCCAAACCCGGGATGCTGGACTTCGTCAACAAGGTGAAATGGGAGGCGTGGAGGTCTCTGGGTGCCGTACCACAGGTATTCTCTCATGATTGACAGGTAGTCCGGCTGTTTAAGTGGCTCAGTTAAGTGGGAGCCAATCAGCATTGAGCTTCCTGTGTTGCTCAGGATGAAGCCCGGCAGAAATACTGCGACCTGATTGGCTCCCTGGTGGCGGCGGAAGGTGGAAAAGCTGCCAACGGCGCTGCAGTGCCTGCTGGGAGCGGCCCGGCATACGAGACGCTGCAGGTCACTACGGAGGATGACATCACCACCATCAAGCTGAACCGCCCGGCCAAGAAGAACGCCATCACCACTGAGGTCTCCCTCCTTCCCTTCTTCCTTCCTTCCTTCCTTCTTCCTCCTCCCTCGTCACATTCTCATGTTTCATTTGTATATGTGTGATCCGTTTGTTCTTAAACTTCCTGCTTTCCTCTCAGATGTACAACGACATCATCGAGGCTCTGAATCAGGCAGCCAAAGACGACTCGGTCCTCACAGTCTTCACTGGTACACACACACACACACACACACACACACACACACGGTTCTTCTTAAGGTGTATAAACGTCTCTCACCTGCCTCCAGGTGCCGGAGATTTCTACTGCAGCGGAAACGACCTCTCCAACTTCACCAACATCCCCGAGGGGGGGGTGCAGGAGCAGGCCCGTCGGGGGGGGGAGCTGCTGAGGTGAGCGCTGGGGCTCCTTCGCGTCTCCTCCTTCCCTCGTCCCCCCTCCTGGATTAATATGAACGTAACATTACCTTCCTCTTCCCCACAGGAAGTACGTGAAGGCCTACATCGACTTCCCCAAGCCGCTGGTTGCCGTGGTGAACGGACCGGCTGTAGGAATCTCTGTCACACTGTTGGGACTGTTTGACCTGGTGTACGCTACGGACCAGGTACACACACACACACACACATGAGTTTATGGTCTCTAGTTTCAAGTCTTCTTCAATGCAGTAAAACAGACCATGAAGCAGGGGGCGCTTTAGGGCGGGGCTACAAGCGGATTGACAGGTCTCTGATACACCAGGAAGCATGATGTCCTATTCTTCTAACCCGAGGACGTCTCCCTCAGGCCTCCTTCCACACTCCCTTCAGTCAGCTGGGTCAGAGCGCCGAGGGCTGCTCCTCCTACACCTTCCCCAAGATAATGGGCCCCGCCAAGGTACACAAACACACTCCTGCACCAAAAGGGACTTTGTGAACCTCCCGCTTGGTCGATTCGATACGTGTGTCTTACTGGTGCCCCCCCCCCCCCCCCCCCCAGGCCAGCGAGATGCTGCTGTTCAATAAGAAGCTGTCTGCGGTTCAGGCCTGTGAACTGGGTCTGGTCACCGAGGTTTTCCCTGACAGCAGCTTCCAGTCGGAGGTCTGGACCCGACTGAAGGCCTACGCCAAGCTGCCCCCCAACGTGAGCGCACACACACACACACACACACACACACACACACACACACACACACACACACATCGTCAGCTCTCCAACGGTCCTTGAACTCACCATGTGTGACCAACGCTTCCATCAGAAAACAAAACAAAAAAGACTTTTATTTTGAAAATCATGACATGCGAGAGTACGATGTGACAAGGAAAAAGACACATACTTAAAGTGCTTGATGTTCAGAGACTTGACGTCCTTTCCCGTCTGTCCCTCAGTCCCTGTCGTTGTCCAAGCAGCTGATCCGGTCCACAGAGAAGACCCTTCTCCACCAGGTGAACGATGCTGAGGTGGAGCGCCTGATGGAGCGATGGACCTCCGACGAGTGCTTCAACGCCGTCATGAGCTTCTTCCAGGCCAAGGCCCGACTGTGAGACCGTCTGTCTCTCAGCCCGTCTCACAGCCGTCCCTCCGCCAGGACGTTGGAGTAGTTTGACTCGTCCTCAGGATGAAGTTTGTTTCTTTACTGTTGAGCTACTACCAATGTCGTACCTCAGTGTAGTCATCTTCATCTTCATCTTCATCGTCTAAAGAACACATGAAGTTAAAGCGCCTTCAACCTTTGGAACATCTTTTTATTGTGTAATAATGTTGATTTATTCCATGAGGAAAATGCAGACTTTTGTTCAGAGACAAAAACTTGATTAATAATCGTTTTCTGGTGAAATAAATGAAAATGTGAATTTTCTTCTGAAAAATAAAAACTCTGTTTAACGACGTAAAGTAAATCGAGATTGAACCATATTCACAAGATCATAAGTTAAACTAACTTTAATTAAAAGAAGACAATCACTCAGCGTAATTAACTCTATAGAAACTGTTTCTGCCCCACGGACACCGTTATTTAAGTTAAAGGTAAACAACCGAGGAGTTATATTTAATAACTTAATCAAAGTTAAATGTAACAATACAACTGTGCAACAAACTAGGAGAATTAAAGGGGGTCTTTTGAATATTAGATCTCTGTGCTCTAAAGCTGTTTTAGTAAATGAACTAATATCTGACAACCATGTTGATATTTTCTGTCTTACTGAAACATGGCTATCGGATGGGGAGTACTTTAGCTTAAATGAAGCGACTCCTCCAAGTCATGTTAATACTCATATCCCCCGAGGCACAGGCCGAGGGGGTGGAGTGGCAGCTATTTATGACTCCTGCCTTTTAATAAACCTTAAACCTAAACTGGATTATAACTCATTTGAAAGTCTGACTTTCAGTCTTTCACAACCAACCTGGAAAATAATCCAGCCGGTTCTCTTTGTAATAGTGTACAGGGCCCCAGGTCCTTATTCTGAATTTTTATGTGAATTTTCACAGTTCTTAACGAGTTTGGTCCTTAAAACGGACAAGGTAATTATAGTGGGTGACTTTAACATTCATGTGGATGTCGATAACGACAGCCTTGGTACTTCATTTCTCTCTTTGCTGGAATCAATTGGTTTCTGTCAGACTGTAAACAAACCAACTCATTGTTTTAACCACACCCTCGACTTGGTTCTTGTGTATGGTATTGTGATAGAACACTTAACAATCTTTCCACAGAACCCTCTCCTGTCCGACCATTGTCTGATAACCTTTGAATTTCTACTGCCAGAATCTCCTCCTCCTGCCAAGGGTTTCTACAGTCGATGTTTATCGGACACCGCTGTAGCCTCATTTAAAGAAACCATTCCCTCTGCTCTAAGTTCAGTGTCCTGTCTCAAGATATCAGAAGACTCCTGTGAAAACTTCAGTCCGTCACAAATCGACCATCTTGTCGATACTGCCACAGGCTCTTTGAGAATGGCGCTGGACGGTATTGCTCCCCTCAAAAGAAGAATGGCAACAAGAAGGAAGTTCGCGCCTTGGTATAACTCTCAAACCCGGAACCTAAAGCAAACTGTGCGGAAACTTGAGCGGTTATGGCGTTCCACCAAATCAGAAGGATCTAGGCTAACTTGGCAAGACAGCGTTAAAACATATAAGAAGGCTCTCCGTAACGCAAGAGCATCTTATTACTCATCATTAATCGAGAAAAATAAAAACAACTCCAGGTTTCTCTTCAGCACTGTAGCCAGACTGACAGAGAGTCACAGCGCTGTCGAGCCGTGTATTCCTGTGGACCTCAGTAGTAACGACTTTATGAACTTCTTCAATAATAAGATTCTGACTATCAAAGAGAAAATTGATGGTCTACTACCCCCAACCGGAGCCAACCCGTCCGCGGATGTAGGATCCTTGGACGCAGCCGTGGGCCCTGATACCTACTTGGATTGTTTCTCTTCCATCAACCTTGATCAACTGACTTCTACAATTTTGAAATCCAACTCTTCCACTTGTCTCCTGGATCCGATTCCAACTAAGCTGCTTAAGGAAGTTTTTCCGTTAATTAGCACATCCCTACTGGATATTATGAATCTGTCTTTGTTGACAGGACATGTACCACAGTCCTTCAAGGTAGCTGTAATTAAACCTCTTCTGAAGAAACCTACCCTAGCTCCAGAGGTGTTGGCTAACTACAGACCCATCTCTAATCTTCCCTTCCTCGCTAAGATCCTGGAGAAATCTGTCGCGAATCAATTATGTGACTTTCTACAAAACAATGCTTTGTTCGAGGATTTCCAGTCAGGATTTCGAATGCATCACAGCACAGAAACGGCACTGGTGAAAATTACAAATGATCTTCTACTTGCATCGGACCAAGGACTTGTATCTTTTCTTGTATTGCTGGACCTCAGTGCTGCATTTGACACCATCGATCACCGTATCCTGCTGCAGAGACTGGAACACTTGATTGGCATCAAAGGAACTGCACTCAGCTGGTTTAAATCTTATTTATCGGATCGATCCCAGTTTGTGTTTGTGAACGGTGAATCATCGAGGACCACGAATGTTGGTCACGGAGTCCCACAAGGTTCTGTGCTTGGACCGATTCTATTTACCCTGTACATGCTTCCTTTGGGCGACGTTATCAGAAAACACCGCATAAACTTCCATTGTTATGCAGACGATACTCAACTGTATCTATCGATCAAGCCAGAAGACACCAACCAACTTGTTAGACTTCAGGACTGTCTTGGAGACATCAAAACCTGGATGACCTGCAACTTCCTGATGTTAAACTCGGAAAAAACGGAAGTTATCATGATAGGCCCAGAGCGCCTTCGAAGTCAGCTGTCACGTGATACAGTCTCTATGGATGGAATTGCTCTGGTATCCAACAGCACCGTCAGAAATCTTGGAGTTCTCTTCGACCAGGATATGTCCTTCAACTCTCATATAAAGAAGACTTCAAGGACTGCCTTTTTTCATCTACGGAATATATCAAAAATCAGGAACTTCCTGTCTCAAAGTGATGCAGAAAAACTAGTTCATGCATTTGTTACTTCTAGACTGGATTACTGTAATTCTTTGTTATCAGGCTGCTCTTGTAAATCGCTTAAACCTCTCCAGCTGATTCAGAATGCTGCAGCACGTGTATTAACAAGAACTAAGAAATGGGATCATATAACTCCTGTATTAACTTCTCTGCACTGGCTTCCTGTTAAATCAAGAATAGAATTTAAGGTACTTCTCCTCACCTACAAGGCACTTGCTGGTGAGGCACCGTCTTATCTTAAAGAGCTTGTTACACCGTATTGTCCTACAAGGCATCTACGCTCCATAGATGCTGGGCTACTTGTGGTTCCTAGAGTTTTAAAAAGTAGGATGGGGGCCAGAGCCTTCAGTTATCAAGCTCCTCTTTTGTGGAACCAGCTTCCACTTTCAGTCCGGGGGGCAGACTCGGTCAGTTCATTTAAGATAAAGCTTAAAACGTTCCTCTTTGATATTGCTTATAGTTAGGGCTGGCTCAGGTTAGCCTGGACCAGCCCTTAGTTAAGCTGCTCTAGGCTTAGACTGCCGGGGGACTTCTTAGGACACACCGAGCCCCTCTCTCACTCTCACTCTCTCCTCCCACAATCATCCATGCTTTATTAATGTACATCACTAATTAAGCTTCTTTCCGGGAGTTTTTTGTGCTTTCTCGCCTAGCAGGTCTCCGTGGATCATAGTTTCGTGCGGACCCCGGTTCTGACTCCTGGCTCATGGCTCTGCTGACACCTGCTACTGCCATCATCATTACTTTAAATATGATTCATATTACTGTCATCAAAAACCAACATCTTTCTGCTCTCCCTCCCCACAGAAGCCTCTGTGGATGGTGGTTCGATCTGATGGAAGTTGTCCCTGCAGTGGTCCTGCCGTACACCTCTTCTGCTACTTGCAATTACTTGTATCATTTCAGTTAGAGAAATTGAATGTATTGTACATCTTTTACATTGTTGATTCTGTACACATGACATCCATTGCAGTCTGTCCATCCCGGGAGAGGGATCCCTCCTCTGACGTTCTCCCTAAGGTTTCTTCCCTTTTTTCCCCATTGAAGGGTTTTTTTCATATTTTGGGGAGTTTTTCCTGTGCCGATGTGAGGGTTTCGGGACAGAGGATGTTGCATGTGTACAGACTGTAAAGCCCTCTGAGGCAAATTTGTAATTTGCGATTTTGGGCTATACAAAATAAAATGAATTGAATTGAATTGAATTGAAACACCAGAAGTGATAAAACTAAACCACAGGATGTAAACATTAAACAATATGAAGTCATGACGGAACTATTATAAGAATATAAGAAAATAATACTGGTTGTAGATTCACAACTGATCCACCAGGTGGCAGAACTCACCTGTAGATCCTCCACAGCCCTCACCTGGCTCTGAGGGGTCAGGGTTTAAGGTCTTAGGGGGACACTGAGGGGTCAGGGTTTAAGGCCTTAGGGGGACACTGAGGGGTCAGGGTTTAAGGTCTTAGGGGGACACTGAGGGGTCAGGGTTTAAGGTCTTAGGGGGACACTGAGGGGTCAGGGTTTAAGGTCTTAGGGGGACACTGAGGGGTCAGGGTTTAAGGCCTTAGGGGGACACTGAGGGGTCAGGGTTTAAGGTCTTAGGGGGACACTGAGGGGTCAGGGTTTAAGGTCTTAGGGGGACACTGAGGGGTCAGGGTTTAAGGCCTTAGGGGGACACTGAGGGGTCAGGGTTTAAGGTCTTAGGGGGACACTGAGGGGTCAGGGTTTAAGGTCTTAGGGGGACACTGAGGGGTCAGGGTTAAAAGGCCACCTGGTCTGTAACATGCATCACTACCTGTGTTTCTGTCTGTATGTCAGCCTCCGGAGGTCAAAGGTCACCTCCTTTCTCTTTAGTGGCTTCACATAAGAAGACTGTTTGAAACGTCTCTATGAAAACTTCATCTCGTTCAGCCTCGAGCAGGAGAACCATCTCAGACACAGAGCCACCAGGTGAGTTCAGGTGAAGTTCACCAGCGAGTGTCATGTAGCAGAACCTCCTCTCAGCCTCAACACCGACGCACAGAGCGCTCCAGCGAGGGGGGGGTTGAGGGGGGTTCAAAGCAGACGGAATAATGATGATGCCGCCGGGGAAAACCCGTCAGTCTAAGAGCCTCCACTTGGAGGAGCGTTTGAACGCGTTTGAAGCGGCAGACTGGAGGTTCTTCTCAGCCCCAACGCACTCTGCCTCAACCCCCCCCCCCCCCCGCTGCAGTGCATTCTGGTCCGTTGTTCTCAATATTAGTGAGGATTAACAAAAAGAAACATTATTATAAATCTGAAATCAAATGTACATTTATGAGCTTACCTTTGTTCATTCATGATGAATTCGAACCCTGTTAATACAGTTTACTTCAATCTAAGTACTTTATAATAAGAGTTCTTATAATTCTAATAATAGGTAATAATGATAGAGCGACTTTTAATTTGTAAGAGACAGGAAGTGATGAATCAAAGTGAAGCAGGCTTATTATCATCAGGAATAAAAGCCTCTCATGATGACGTGGTGATTGGAAAGCTTCATCAACGAGCGGCTCCTCGCTTTCTGCTGACCTTCCTGAGGACACAGCGCCTCTGATCCTCCTCCTCCTCCTCCTCCTCCTCCTCCTCCTCCTCCTCCTCCTCTCTGCAATCAGCTCCACATTTACATTCACACCAGGCCGCCGGAATGTAAATTTACCCAGAGATCATCTGGGGACGGTGCAGATTGAAGAGGGAGGAGGAAGGTGACCGCCGCACACGACATGACTACAGCTGAGGATTCAGTCAGAGGCCAGAGAACACGGGAGAGAACATGTGATAGCATGTGAGAGAACATGTGAGAGAACATGTGAGAACATGTGAGAGAACATGTGATAGCATGTGAGAGAACACGGGAGAGAACATGTGAGAACATGTGAGAGAACATGTGAAAGAACATGTGAGAGAACATGTGAGAGAACACGTGAAAGAACATGTCAGAGAACATGTGAGAGAACATGTGAGAGAACACGTGAGAGAACATGTGATAGCATGTGAGAGAACATGTGAGAGAACACGGGAGAGAACATGTGAGAACATGTGAGAGAACATGTGAGAGAACACGGGAGAGAACATGTGAAAGAACACGTGAGAGAACACGTGAAAGAACATGTGAGAGAACATGTGAGAGAACATGTGAGAGAACACGTGAGAGAACATGTGATAGCATGTGAGAGAACATGTGAGAGAACATGTGAGAGAACACGTGAGAGAACACGTGAGAGAACACGTGAGAGAACATGTGATAGCATGTGAGAGAACATGTGAGAGAACACGGGAGAGAACACGTGAGAGAACATGTGAAAGAACACGTGAGAGAACACGTGAGAGAACATGTGAGAGAACACGGGAGAGAACACGTGAGAGAACATGTGAGAGAACACGGGAGAGAACATGTGAGAGAACATGTGAGAGAACACGGGAGAGAACATGTGAGAACATGTGAGAACATGTGAGAGAACACGTGAGAGAACATGTGAGAGAACACGGGAGAGAACACGTGAGAGAACATGTGAGAGAACACGGGAGAGAACATGTGAGAACATGTGAGAACATGTGAGAGAACACGTGAGAGAACATGTGAGAGAACATGTGAGAGAACACGGGAGAGAACATGTGAGAACATGTGAGAACATGTGAGAGAACACGTGAGAGAACATGTGAAAGAACACGTGATAGAACACGTGAAAGAACATGTGAGAGAACATGTGAGAGAACATGTGAGAGAACACGTGAGAGAACATGTGATAGCATGTGAGAGAACATGTGAGAGAACATGTGAGAGAACACGTGAGAGAACACGTGAGAGAACATGTGATAGCATGTGAGAGAACATGTGAGAGAACACGGGAGAGAACACGTGAGAGAACATGTGAAAGAACACGTGAGAGAACACGTGAGAGAACATGTGAGAGAACACGGGAGAGAACACGTGAGAGAACATGTGAGAGAACACGGGAGAGAACATGTGAGAGAACATGTGAGAGAACACGGGAGAGAACATGTGAGAACATGTGAGAACATGTGAGAGAACACGTGAGAGAACATGTGAGAGAACACGGGAGAGAACACGTGAGAGAACATGTTAGAGAACACGGGAGAGAACACGTGAGAGAACATGTGAGAGAACACGGGAGAGAACATGTGAGAGAACATGTGAGAGAACACGGGAGAGAACATGTGAGAACATGTGAGAACATGTGAGAGAACACGTGAGAGAACATGTGAGAGAACACGGGAGAGAACACGTGAGAGAACATGTGAGAGAACACGGGAGAGAACATGTGAGAACATGTGAGAACATGTGAGAGAACACGTGAGAGAACATGTGAGAGAACATGTGAGAGAACACGTGAGAGAACATGTGAGAGAACACGGGAGAGAACACGTGAGAGAACATGTGAGAGAACACGGGAGAGAACACGGGAGAGAACATGTGAGAACATGTGAGAACACGTGAGAGAACATGTGAGAGAACACGTGAGAGAACACGGGAGAGAACATGTGAGAACATGTGAGAACATGTGAGAGAACACGTGAGAGAACATGTGAGAGAACACGGGAGAGAACACGTGAGAGAACATGTGAGAGAACACGGGAGAGAACATGTGAGAACATGTGAGAACATGTGAGAGAACACGTGAGAGAACATGTGATAGCATGTGAGAGAACATGTGAGAGAACACGGGAGAGAACACGTGAGAGAACATGTGAAAGAACACGTGAGAGAACACGTGAGAGAACATGTGAGAGAACACGGGAGAGAACACGTGAGAGAACATGTGAGAGAACACGGGAGAGAACATGTGAGAGAACATGTGAGAGAACACGGGAGAGAACATGTGAGAACATGTGAGAACATGTGAGAGAACACGTGAGAGAACATGTGAGAGAACACGGGAGAGAACACGTGAGAGAACATGTTAGAGAACACGGGAGAGAACACGTGAGAGAACATGTGAGAGAACACGGGAGAGAACATGTGAGAGAACATGTGAGAGAACACGGGAGAGAACATGTGAGAACATGTGAGAGAACACATGAGAGAACATGTGAGAGAACACGGGAGAGAACACGTGAGAGAACATGTGAGAGAACACGGGAGAGAACATGTGAGAACATGTGAGAACATGTGAGAGAACACGTGAGAGAACATGTGAGAGAACATGTGAGAGAACACGTGAGAGAACATGTGAGAGAACACGGGAGAGAACACGTGAGAGAACATGTGAGAGAACACGGGAGAGAACACGGGAGAGAACATGTGAGAACATGTGAGAACACGTGAGAGAACATGTGAGAGAACACGTGAGAGAACAAGGGAGAGAACATGTGAGAACATGTGAGAACATGTGAGAGAACACGTGAGAGAACATGTGAGAGAACACGGGAGAGAACACGTGAGAGAACATGTGAGAGAACACGGGAGAGAACATGTGAGAACATGTGAGAACATGTGAGAGAACACGTGAGAGAACATGTGAGAGAACATGTGAGAGAACACGGGAGAGAACATGTGAGAACATGTGAGAACATGTGAGAGAACACGTGAGAGAACATGTGAGAGAACACGGGAGAGAACACGTGAGAGAACATGTGAGAGAACACGGGAGAGAACACGGGAGAGAACATGTGAGAACATGTGAGAACACGTGAGAGAACATGTGAGAGAACACGTGAGAGAACATGTGAGAGAACACAAGTGTCTTTGTGATCATCACTAAATAAACATGAGATGAAGGTAACACTTCACAAGAAGTTTCTAGGAGACAACTTGCTGAAGTCAAAGCTTGTGCGTGGGGGGGGGGGGGCACGTGTGACCTCACTCCTTCATTAAAGCCAGCGGACCACTCCAACTCCAGCAGAGTCGCACCACGACACACGTGCACACACACACGTGCACACACACACGTGCACACCCTCTCTCTGGTGTGAAGGGGCTGGAGGTGTTTCATTTCAGGAGGAGGCCTTTCCATCCAACAGCCATTGGAGCCACATCCTGACGGAGAGGAGATCACGTAGAAGCTGTGAGGAACTCGCCTTCGGCTCAATTTGAATATGAAAGCATCGTTTCTTTTCTTCTGCTGCGCCCTGGAGGCCTTCTGTACTACCTCACAAGCTCCCACCACAAAATAAAGTGAACTTCACCCCCCCCCCCCCTTGTGATATGTCACACCAACATCATTTATGTCTCCAGAATTTCTAGGATCCAGTTTTTTAATTTTTTAGACGCCATGTGACCTGATTACAACCAAAGAAATCCAACAGGAAACTCAGGACTAAGTCAGTTGAGTTCATCAATAAATACTCTCTGTGTAGACACCTGGGAGTCTCCAAAGTCTATGGAGAAGAACATCTGACATTAGAGAAGAACATCTGATGAACATGGCTGTGAACATAGAGCGCCTATCATTAATTGATTGATATTTGAACACACAGTAACACACCAGCACCCTGCTGTGTGTGTGTGTGTGTGTGTGTGTGTGTGTGTGTGTGTGTGTCTGTCTGAATATATTCCTCCATTAGTAATGAGTCTGTGTTCATGTGTGTTTTGGTGAAGCAGCCCACCTAAAAACAAGAGAATCTGCTGAATCATCTCCTGTAGGTCTGACACACACAGACACACACACAAACACACACACAAACACACACACAGACACACACACAGACACACACACGTCCTTTCATGGTCATCATTAACATGGAAAGTCTGAGTGATGACATCATCCTCTCTGTCACACTGACTGTTTGTGCGTGATGATTCTTTTAGGATCATGATGCTAACGTTAGCTTAGCTTCAGGACCAGACCAGACGAACCCTTCGTCGGTTCAGAGTTCTAAAAAGAGGGAAATCTCACAGTGTCTTTTTCCCACAAAGAAGACACTCTTCTTAACTTCTAGTCAACGCTGGACATTGGTCCTGTTTGAAGGACGTTGGGAGGTGTCCAAGGTCTCAGCGACGCCGCTCACCTGCTTCGTGTCTCATTATTGTACCAGATTGTAATAAATGATCATTATTTATTTATAAAACACACACAGACAGAATCCACCTTCACTCGAAGGAGACCCCTGTTTGGTCAACTTGTCAAGGCGAGAGCAGCAGACAGGAAGTGATGTCATGACTTCTGTGCGTCATCAAAGCTGGGATCAGATGAGTGAGCCATGAGGTTTCTGCAGAGTCATTAGAGGAAGTGGCTGCACCTCGCTGTGGGCTGATGTAAGTCCAGGTGTGTGATCACACGCGTGTGGAGAACACACACGGCAGCCCGTGAGGTCACACACGCAGCGCTTTGAAGGCGCTGTCACCGCGGTTATTCATCACACGCGCCCTCAGCCCGTCCACCACGTGTGGAGAGAACCAGAGGGTTAGAAACGTTCACTGGTGAATGTAAAGGAGCTCAGGCAGCAGTCACTGAGGAGCTTCTTCTTCTACTTCTACCAAGTAGTAGAAGTCTTTGTAAAGCCCAAAATTGCAAATTACATATTTGCCTCAGAGGGCTTTACAGTCTGTAAACATGTGACCTCCTCTGCCCCGAAACCAGATGGAACCACTCAAGAACCAACGAAACCCTTCAGCTGTGATGGAGGTCATGTGACCAGAATGAACATTCAAATGATACGGGAGAAATTACTCAAATGCTGCCAGTAGGTATAGAGACCCTCCATCACATGAAAGCACCATCAGGTAGAACCTCCATCAGGTAGAACCACCATCAGGTAGAACCTCCATCAGATAAAAGCACCATCAGGTAGAACCTCCATCACATGAAAGCACCATCAGGTAGAACCTCCATCAGGTAGAACCTCCATCAGATAAAAGCACCATCAGGTAGAACATCCATCACATGAAAGCACCATCAGGTAGAACCTCCATCAGATAAAAGCACCATCAGGTAGAACCTCCATCACATGAAAGCACCATCAGGTAGAACCTCCATCAGGTTCAACCTCCATCAGGTAGAACCTCCATCAGGTAGAACCTCAATCAGGTAGAACCTCCATCGGGTAGAACCTCCATCAGGTAGAACCTCAATCAGGTAGAACCTCCATCAGGTTGAACCTCCATCTACAGAAGCCTGTGGGGAGAAAAGCTTATAGTCCATAATGTTGGTTTGTGATGACAGTGATATGATTATTCGATTCATTATTTGTGATTAATATCTTCTTCTTAATATATTCAACATTCCTTACATTACAACATGTCATTCCCTTATTCAGATTTTTAATGCGTCGTCGTACTAATAATAATAATAATAATAATCAACATTAATGCAAGAAAAACACAGGAGAAAGAAGCCTTTGTGTGAGATAAAATCTAAAAGTCGTCATACGACATAACTCAGAGCCACAGAGGTATTTGTGTAAGTGGCTCGAGTCTCTTTGCAGTAAAATAAATGCGTCTCTTAGGGAGAATAAATAGAAGCAAAAATCAAACAGGAAACCAAACGCTGCTCAAAGACGGGAACTTTGTTTGTGTAAAGCAGCAATTAAAGAAAACACAGTCAGCTTCCAGTTAAATACACAAAGAGCTCCGCCTTTATACAACACACACACACACACACACACACACACACACACACACACCACCCGACATGCACTGACTAACACACACACACACACACACACACACACACACACACACTATCTTAACGGTCTTTGGTGCTTTCATCTTTACTCATGAGGAAATGACAATCAAAATGAACATATATATATATATATATATGTATATATACACAGTTAATATACACATGCAGCCATACATATATAAGTTATATATACAGTTACACATGTAGTTATGTATTATATGTATACATAATGTATATATTTATAATACATGTATTATGAATAGTATAAGAAGACTCAAGGCGTGATGCAAAGCTCTCTGAGAGCCTCGTCCACAGCGAGTCACATGATGACGTCAGCAGTTTACATTGGATCAGACTCCACGTCACACACATCTCAACACACTCCAGCTGTCGCACACGTGTGCTACACACTGTGCAGATGGAGCTCCGGCTGAGGACAAGTCGCTTTGAATGTCCATCTATTGTCTTCACTGTAGAACGTCATGAACCCCCCCCAGAAGGAAACCAGGGGAGGAGATAGAGAATGTGGTTCCCTTGATGGAGGCTCACCTGAACCTTCTTAAGCTTCTGAGGAGCCTCCATGACTTCAAGCTGGAAACACCTTAATTAGAAAACAAAATTAATAACCTTGATGCGGTTGTGGAAGAGTTAGCAGCTAATATTTCACACATGTCCATCACATGTATGTTACAACCGCCTTCAAAGAACCCAAACTAGCTGGAGTCTTCAAGACGTCCACAAAGCAACGTGAGACGGAGGGACCTGAGGACTCAGAGACAAGGAGACAAGCAGGCAGGTCAGTGGACCAACACATAGCAGCAGATGTGAGGCAGCAGACAGGTGCGTTGTACCTGTAGTGAGTCGTGTCTGTGTGCGGCATTGCTTTACGTGCTTTACACAAGTATGACTCGTGGAGATTTGTGACTTAATAAAGATCTTTGTGGTTGTTTTGTGAGTCTGTGAGTCTTTGGGGTTGTTTTGTGTGTCTTTCTTGTGGCTTTGTGAGTTTTTGTGGTTGTTTTGTGACTCTTACAAGTTGCTTTGTGTGTTTTTGTGATTTTTTACTTCTCTTCTGATCCTTTTAATCTATTTGACTTTTTTGTCTCTTTTTTACTCATCAGTCTTTGTCTCTTTGTGGTCATTTTATTTTGCACATGAATAAGGAAATAAGTGATGAAACAAAGACAGCTGTGAAGCTGCACTATCCTCATGCCCCCCCCCCCCCCTTGCTCACTCTGCCTCTCGCATCATTTCCCTCCATCCCTGCTATGTTTGGACAGATAGCACACGGCGGTTTGGCCTGGACTTGCGCCGCGGTCGGGAAGGTTTCTCAACACCAAGTGTTGCTTCTGAGGCCTGCGTCAGCCCTGTGGGACCAGGAGCCTGGTTGGAGCTAAAGGACTCTGAGTGTCTTTTGTACACTTTGTCTGTTTGTGGTGTTGCTCCATGCATTTGAAGTCATGCATTTACTCCAGTGTGGTTTGGTCAGTAGGTGGCGCTGTGGGCTGCACTTAGAGTATTCTACGTAGAAGAAGATGAGGGGGTTGGACTAGAGGGACACGTTAGCAGTCCTTCATGTTGGACGTGTCTCCTGCTGTCTGGGGACAAAGACAAAGAGTCCACAGCAGAATGAGACCTTTGGTATGGAAGATGTGGCACATCCTCCCACGAAGACACGCTCCATTTAAGGGAAATAAAGTGGCTTTAACAAACACATTTACTGCCAAGAAGCCTTGTTGAGGAAGGCGGGATCCACCAAACACAGAGACGTTGAGCGCTCATTCAAACCGACGTTGTTATTAATGTCTCAGAAACAATAAAACAGCTTTTGTCCTCAGGCCCCTCTGCCTTGGTGTAATGTCCCCGCTGAATGCCAGCCACACGGTTTTAATCTCATTTATTCATGCAAGTTCATTCTCTCATTCATATTTGAGTGGGCAGCGCCTTGGACCTCGGGTGTGGAGTTTATACTTTCTGTGCCCTTTTTAAACTCTGTGAACGGACCTGAAACCAACCAGAAACTGCAGAAACTTCCATGGACGATGGTTTCCATTGACGATGGACGATGGTTTCCATTGACGATGGTTTCCATGGACGATGGTTTCCATTGACGATGGTTTCCATGGACGATGGTTTCCATTGACGATGGACAATGGTTTCCATTGACGATGGTTTCCATGGACGATGGTTTCCATTGACGATGGTTTCCATGGACGATGGTTTCCATGGACGATGGTTTCAATTGACGATGGTTTCAATTGACGATGGACGATGGTTTCCATGGACGATGGTTTCCATTGACGATGGACGATGGTTTCCATGGACGATGGTTTCCATGGACGATGGTTTCCATTGACGATGGGTTCCATGGACGATGGTTTCCATTGACGATGGACGATGGATTCCATGGATGATGGATTTTATGGACGAAGGATTCCATGGATGATGGGTTCCATTGATGATGGGTTCCATGGATGAAGGATTCCATGGATGATGGGTTCCATGGATGATGGGTTCCATGGATGATGGGTTCCATTGATGATGGGTTCCATGGACGAAGGATTCCATGGATGATGGGTTCCATGGACGATGGGTTCCATGGATGATGGGTTCCTGTGTGAAGGTCCTGTGTTGGTTTCGTCCCTCTCTACCCGGCCTGACTCGCCGTGATGATGTGGGCGTGTTTACGTTGGTTTAAAGCCACCTCTTGCAGTTGGGGGTCATGATGTCGGTTCACTGATGAGTAGTTAGTGTCTGACGCGGTAACACTGCCGGGAACCTCAGGGGGATTTTAGACTAGAGGGAGGGGGGAGGGTGGAGGGGGGAGGGGGCGTTGGGGGGCTGTTGAGTGTCTGCTCGTGAGCATTCAAACACACTTTACTCAGTGCATGTAACAGCCGGGTGTTCACAGTTAGTTTTGAATGCAAAGTGGTGTGTGTATGTTTGTGTGTCTTATGTGTGTGTGTGTGTGTGTGTTGGAAGCTGCCCTAAATCACTTCAGATCCTTTGAGATTTCATCGGTCTGAGTCTGGAAAATGTCCGGTTACATTAAAACACACACGAAGCAGAAGGACGGGTGTTTGGGGGAAAAAAAACGTGAGAGTCCCACTTCCTCTCGTGTGTGTGTGTGTGTGTGTGTGTGTGTGTGTTTGGGTTGTGTTGAGACTTTGTGTGTTTTTAGATTTCTTTCCAAGTGAATATAATAGTGACTAGAAACAAGTTTTCCTACAAAAGTCAAACAACTTCTCAATATAAAAATGTCCTTCAGAAAAAACTTAGTATAAAAACTAAACTACTTGTTTAGATTAAACTGCTTCGTTAGATTGAGACAAAGTAAACAGAACATCTGTTAAAGCAAAGGCAGGAACATTTGTTAAATTATCGCAACACACTAATCTTATTTTCGACATATTCATGTTGTGACACATTCTGACAGGAAAAGCAGCAACAGACAGAACTGGAACCTTTTCTTTCTTTCTTTCTTTCTTTCTTTCTTTCTTTCTTTTCTCCTCTTTCCTTTGTCACCCTCCATCATCTCTCATGTGTTATTCTGAGAGCATAAAAGTGATTCTTCTGATCCTCACAGTGTCTTCAGAGAGAGACAGACAGATAGAGAGAGACAAAGAGAGACATGGAGGTCACTCGGGGACATCCCAGATGTCCACCAGGTGGAGCTGTTTGTGTGTTTACCTGTTTACAGCCTCACACCTTTCTAAAAACAACACTAGCGGAAACACATGTCTCCCAGCGGGGGTTTGATTCTCCACACGTCTCGTCTTACGAGCCAACAGGGGGTCATTCGTCCACACATCATCTTCATCATCACTGTTTTCATGTCTGCAGGGTTCCATCACATTTAAATCATCGTTTCGTACCACTTTAAATGAAGTTCTGCTGGTCCTTCTACTTCATTGCAGATTTTGAATGTTTGAGTTTTTCAGCCCGGAGGCGACTTTAAAAACAAAGATCATCTGTTCCGTTGACGTGACGACGTCTCCATGACTCACAGGCAGCTATTTAAAGAACTCATGAGCTCATTGTAGCATCACTCCAGAGGAGGGAGAACCCCGTCGTCTGATCGGAGCAGGAAGTGAGACGTGACTCCGTCCTCTGGACCGGCGTGTCACAGGGACGCAGTGCGACGTCATGGCTGCTTGTGTGACTCCGTAAAACACTGAATCTCTTTGAAGGCCATAGAATCCCTTCAGAGTATTAGAAACTTCTACTGGTTCCTCTTAGGTCCCTCAAAAAAAACAGAACTTTGGCTTCATTTGGCTCATGGCCACCATGTTCCCCTATGAAACCGATCAACCCTAAAACCTGAAGGACCTTTTTGAAACCCCCTGCAGAGGCCGTCAATATCCTCTCTGAGATTCACAGAACCTCTTAAAATACCCCCTCTTTGGGTCTGCCCTGTAGAACCCGATCTGGACAGCCATAACAACCCAGGTGGAACCTTTTAGAACCTTTTAGAAATTCTTGAGTTTCTGTCCGTCTGACCATGTCATTTCTAAATCCAAACGCACTGTAGGAATCCCTCATATTCCTTCTAGAACTCTCAAAAAGAAGCCCAGCGACAATAAAACCTTGTTTGGAGTTCCACTGAATCTCTGAATCATTTAGATCTCAGCTCCTTCACTAATGAACCCTTTAGTTCTCCACAAGACTACCTGATCTGGGCTGAAGGTCCTGAGAGTCATTCCTCGGTGAAACCACAATGACAGACTGGAGGAAAGAGGGGGCTGCTGGGTTTTGAAATGAGAGGGTCACGCATGTCTAGAGAAGCTTGCAAGAGCGGGTTTTTTCAGGGTGATGACAGGATGACTGTGAGGATAACAAAGAGGACCTTCTCAAGCAGATGTCTTAAGTTTGAACCAGGAGGCCCAGATGTTTAACCTTCTCGGGCTCATGGGAAATGATGCTTGTTAGAGGCCATCTTGTTTTTATTCGTGGCCATCTTGGTTTCTACTTGTCAACATCGTGTTTATTATCCACATTTGGCCTGAGATAATTTAATTAGATCCAACTGAACACTGATCAAAAACAATTGTGGACAAATATCTTTGATGAACTGAAAACACACTGGAAAAAAGCTTTGAGACAAATAGCAGAGAGTCATGACCTGTCAATCACTGTGTAGCCCCGCCCTAAAGCATCCCCCTGCTTCATGGTCTGTTTGACTCTAAATGGACCATCATTCACTAAATGAACATCATGCTGCATTGAAGAAGACTTGAAAGTAGAGACTGAGACCATAAACTCATGTTTTCAATGTTTACTGAGGGAATAAATCAAGAGAGAAGTAGAGTCATTTCCTCATAGAGGGTTTTGTACGTCTACATTTCCTTCAGATCTCATTCCTAATGACTCTTACATCCAAATAAAAACCTGGAAGCCTCTGGCTCTCCGGTCAGGGAGGTGAAGGACAACGTTTGGAAATCTCAAGGGCGGAATATTTCACCACAGAAATAAAAGACTTGTCCCAGGAACAGAGGATAAGACGAGACGAGTCATGATTCGTGATGTCATGTTGACTGGAGCTTCGCAGACAGACTAAACACATCCAGACCTTCAGACGGACAGGAGACCAACTCAGCCCACCGAGGGAGGGGGGGCTGGGAGGAATCCCAGCTCCGCTCCATTAACAGAGGGGAGGGAGGGAGAAGGTAGAAGTTGGTGAGTCACAGATGGGAGGGGACTGGAGTGGAGCGGGAGAGAGAAAGAGATGGAGGGGGGGAGGGGGGAGGTATATTATGGTAGGAGGCTGCCAGGGCGAGAGAGAGGAGAGAAGCAAGAGGGAGGGAAGGAAAGAAGAGAGAGAGAGAGAGAGTCCAGCCCCCTCCGCTAAAACCATTCAACTGGTGAGCGAAGGAGCATTCACCGCCGAGAGAGAGAAAGAGAGGGAAGAAGGAGAGACACAGAGAGACAGGGACACACAGAGGAACTCCCTTCGTCTGGGACAACTTAGTGGACACAGAGCGAGCAGATACTTCTGCCCAGATCTCCAGAGTTCTCCTTCATATTCATCACGTCCTCTTCTTCTCTGGCTCGTAACGCCTCCACATTCGGCCATCTGCCACAGAGACAAAGGGACCAGCAAGACCAGTGTGACCAGAGAGACCAGGAGAGACCAACAAGCAAAGTAAGACCAGGAGAGACCACAGAGACCAGTGAGACCAGAAGAGACCCAGATTACTCATTCCTCTCTCTTGCCTTGTGTCTGTCCTCCTCAGCTCTTTCACAGGTGGACTCTGAGCTCCCAAAACTACTGTGGGAGACAAAGAGTGGAGCAGAACACTTTTTAAAGCCAAACTCAACCCGCTGTGAGCATCCTCCGACATCCAGCCGGCCAATCAGGAGGCCCCGTGTCATCATGTTCGTCTGGGCTCTGCTGGGCTGGACCCTCCTGGTCCTGGTCCAGAGCTCCGGCTCCAGCTCGGACCCGCCGTCCCTCCCTGAACGCCCGGACGCCGCCACCGGCTCCCAGTGCCCCTCCTGCGCCCTGGCCCGGGTGAGGAGGAGCGGGGGGGGCGAGGCGGCGGGCCCCGAGGAGGAGGAGCATGAGGAGCCTCAGCTGGAGGTGGTGGAAGCGGTGAAGAGGCACATTCTTAACATGCTGCACCTCCAGACCCGGCCCAACATCACCAGGCCCGTGCCGCGCGCCGCGCTCCTCAACGCGCTGCGCAAGCTCCACGTGGGCCGCGTGGACGAGGACGGCAGCGTGCAGATCGAGGGGGAGGAGGAGGCGCGAGGGAGGGGGGGCAGGGGAGCAGGAGGAGGGGGAGGGGGGGGAGCGGCAACCATGGCGTCAAGAACGGGAGACGGAGAAGACGCGCAGGAGACAACGGAGATCATCACCTTCGCCGAGGCTGGTGAGTGTGTGTGTGTGTGTGTGTATGTGTGTGTATGTGTGTGTGTGTGTGTGTGTGTGTGTGTGTGTGTCTTTGTACAAACGCTGTGTAAATCCAGTTTATTTGTGTGTTTGTGGTGTTAGGGAATCTGAAACAGGTACCTCTGTGTTTGTGTTTATGGGTGTATTTGTGTGTGTGTGTGTGTGTGTGTGTGTGTGTGTGTACAGCTGCTTAATTCCACCTGCGTACTCACTGAGCTGATCCATTCAGACACACACACACACACCTGTAATCGCCCCCTGCTGGTTTTTAAAGAATACCTCGTTATCTGCTTAAAGAAGGACACTTGTGTGTGAGTGTGTGTGTGTGTGTGAGTGTGTGTGTGTGTGTGAGTGTGTGTGTGTGTGTGTGTGTGTGTGTGAGTGTGTGAGTGTGTGTGTGTGTGTGAGTGTGTGTGTGTGTGTGTGTGTGTGAGTGTGTGTGTGTGTGTGTGTGTGTGTGTGTGAGTGTGTGTGTGTGTGTAGATGTGTTGCTTCCCTCTCCGGACGCTGTGGAGACAAAGAGGGATGAAGGTTTAACAGTCAGACTTGGACCCTTTCAATGAGGTCACTGAGAGGTCACTGAGGGGGACATCTCACATCTTCATCGTATAAACTGTCCTCATGTCCTGTTAGATATCGCATAGTAGAAGAAGATTTCAATAATCATGATTGATCTTTTATTGGATGGTGGTGCTCATCTGTCAGTCAGTGATGGAGATGCCTTCTGTTGTTCCTGTAGAATATCTAAATGTGAATTCTGTATTACTGAGCTGTAACCCCCTCGGGGAACAAAAGAAACCCATCTAGAACCCTTCTAGAACCCTTCTAGAACCCTTCAAGGACCTTTCCATAAGCTGCTAGCCCCCTTCTAGAACCCTTTAATGACGCTTCCAGAACCCTACCAGAACCCTTCTAGGACTCGTTGAGGAGCCGTTGGTTCTGCAGGTGATTTGGGGAATCGGTGGCGTTGCAGCTGCTGAGACGGGTTGGTCTTCTAGCTGTTCTGAACGGACGGAGCTTGTTCTCCCTGTGAGAATCTTCTGGACCCAGCTGGGCCGCTGCATTGTGCGCAGCAAACGACGCGTTCAGGGACCTCAGTAGCCACGGCGGGTGAGGGGGGGTAGGAATGATGGGATTCTTGGCGGGGACGAATCGTCGACCTCCGCCCGGCGGCTAGGACAAAGTCCGTCTGTCCGTCCTAACACACAGACGACAGGCAGGCTAATTGGACCTAATGGTTCCATCATTAGGAACATTCCAGCTCCTCTGATCTTTGACCTTCGAGGAACCGCTCTTTGTTGGGTCCGGGGTTCTAACCAGCTACGCGCTTGATGGACAGCTTTTCTTCTTCTTCATGGTGCTTGGTGCATGGTGGTGCGTTCATGGTGATGGTGCGTTCATGGTGATGCGTTCATGGTGATGGTGCGTTCATGGTGATGGTGCGTTCATGGTGGTCCGTTCATGGTGATGGTGCGTTCATGGTGGTCCGTTCATGGTGATGGTGTGTTCATGGTGGTGCGTTCATGGTGGTGTGTTCATGGTGGTGTGTTCATGGTGATGGTGTGTTCATGGTGATGGTGCGTTCATGGTGATGGTGCGTTCATGGTGGTCCGTTCATGGTGATGGTGTGTTCATGGTGGTGTGTTCATGGTGATGGTGCGTTCATGGTGGTCCGTTCATGGTGATGGTGTGTTCATGGTGGTGTGTTCATGGTGATGGTGCGTTCATGGTGGTCCGTTCATGGTGATGGTGCGTTCATGGTGGTCCGTTCATGGTGATGGTGCGTTCATGGTGGTGCGTTCATGGTGATGGTGCGTTCATGGTGGTCCGTTCATGGTGATGGTGCGTTCATGGTGGTCCGTTCATGGTGATGGTGTGTTCATGGTGGTGTGTTCATGGTGATGGTGTGTTCATGGTGGTGTGTTCATGGTGATGGTGTGTTCATGGTGGTGTGTTCATGGTGATGGTGCGTTCATGGTGGTCCGTTCATGGTGATGGTGTGTTCATGGTGGTGTGTTCATGGTGATGGTGCGTTCATGGTGGTCCGTTCATGGTGATGGTGTGTTCATGGTGGTGTGTTCATGGTGATGGTGTGTTCATGGTGGTGTGTTCATGGTGATGGTGTGTTCATGGTGGTCCGTTCATGGTGATGGTGTGTTCATGGTGGTGTGTTCATGGTGATGGTGTGTTCATGGTGGTGTGTTCATGGTGATGGTGTGTTCATGGTGGTCCGTTCATGGTGATGGTGTGTTCATGGTGGTGTGTTCATGGTGATGGTGCGTTCATGGTGATGGTACGTTTATGGTGGTGCGTTCATGGTGGTGTGTTCATGGTGATGGTGCGTTCATGGTGGTGCGTTCATCGTGGTGTGTTCATGGTGATGGTGCGTTCATGGTGGTGCGTTCATGGTGGTGCGTTCATGGTGATGGTGCGTTCATGGTGGTGTGTTCATGATGATGGTGCGTTCATGGTGGTGCGTTCATGGTGGTGCGTTCATGGTGATGGTGTGTTCATGGTGGTGCGTTCATGGTGGTGTGTTCATGGTGATGGTGCGTTCATGGTGGTGTGTTCATGGTGATGGTGCGTTCATGGTGGTGTGTTCATGGTGGTGCGTTCATGGTTGCTTGTGTAGTTTGGGGGTGGTGCGTTCATGGTTGCTTGTGTAGTTTGGGTATCTGAGATGAGGAATCATGACTCAGCCGGTTAACAGACCTTCTCACCTTTAGTAGCAGGATACATCATTAGTTTAAACCATGAAAGATGGTGGCAGAGAACTCTTATTGATCGGCTGATAGACTGATCAGCTCCACTCCTCCTTCTTCTTCCTCCTCCTCTCTCTGCTGTGATCCTCCCTGAGCCTCTCGGTCATCTTCTACTCCTCAGCTGATATTGACCAAGTTTGTCATCCAGGCTCCTTTAGAGCCTTCTGACGGCTGCTTTGAGTGTGTGTGTGTGTGTGTGTGTGTAAACACGCAAAGAGTGGAATGCTAATCATGAGCTAACGTTGAGCTAATGTCACACACCACACCCTCAGCTTCCTCTTCTTCTCCGCCTCATCCTGCGAGTGGAGTTGGTGAAGCTGCTGTTTGGAGATGAAGTCAAAGAGAGACCAAAGATGAAAATACTTTGTATTTTGACAGAATGGTTGTTGTCAATGTTCCGATAAAATAAAACACACACATCTACATCCCAACCCAGCGACACAGGGAGGTTTGCTCAGCCTGTTGAACTCATTGAAGAAGGATTATGATGGACAATAGAGAACACACACACTGCTCCATCTGTCCAAACACACACTAAGTGTGTGTCTCTGTTAGTGCGTCTTGGTGAGTGTGTACCGGCTCTGGTTCGTTTCTCCTCTGGGAGGCGACGCCCACTCATGGGGATGGCCGTGGTGCATTCAGGTGCTCCAGGTGGTCCAAGTGCATCTACTCGTCCACATCCTCAACAGGAGAGGTTGTTGTTGGTTTCCTGACACACAATTGGCTCAGTAGAAGAAGAAAGATGTGTGTGTGTGTGTGTTTGGGTGGGTGTGTATTTGTGATGATGTGAGTGTGCATGAGGATTTAATAACCATCACAACCCTTTTAACAACATACCGGGTCACATGTTGGCAGCAGCTCTTGTTTAGCTGATAAATCAAATCAAAGTCATAATATGCTGCAAAGGCCTATGGGAGAATTGTGAAATGTTTGGAGGATGTGATGAAGATGATGAAAGCGATGAAGATGAAGACGTTTGGCTCACAGGGTCTAACCCGGGTTCTAATGGGTTTAACGGGGCTTTTCTTGTTGCTGTTTGATGGTGTCAACTTTATTGGAATGTCTGATTATGACATCACAGACTGGACCAGCTTGAACTGGTTCTGATGGTTTGAGCTCAATAAGCCAAAGAGACTCAAACAGACAAAAGGACTCTGAGGATCTAGAACAGATTTCTGTCCTCAGTGTTTCGGCTTCAGATGGGATTCGACCCACCGGTCAGACATCTTGATCATGAAGAGAGACGAGCTGTGAGGAGACGACTCGCAGAGCTCGGACCAACTCCAGGATACAGGAACTCCTCTTCATCACTGGTCACCTCGCTGAGCTCCTCTTCATCACTTTCAGCTGCTCAGATGGTATCTGTCTCCTCTTTAACTCTGCAGCTGAAGTTCCTTTTCCCGGCTTCACACGAGTGGCCAGTGAACGCCTCGTGGGAGCTGCAGCCGTCAGACACTAACAAAATAATCCCCTTAATCTCTGATGTTAGCGTCCATATTTACCCTTCATCCACAAACACGTAGCCAGATCCTCAAGAGAGAGATTTCCTGGCTGAAAGCCTGAAGCCTGAGCAGCTGATGCCTTCACGTGCATCGGTAATTTGAAGCTCCTGTGAAAACCACAGCCTGTTTACAGACGTTCTTCTGGTCCCCATCAGAGACGTTGAAGACGCTTGGTGCATGTTTGAAGCAGTTCTGAGCAGATGAAACCAGTTTCAAGCGGTTTGAAGCACTTTGCACGAGTTTGAAGCGGTTTGAAGAAGTTTGAGCCCATTTGGAGCAGATTGAAGTCGATTTGAAGGTTCTTGTCATTCTCGTGAATAAGAAACCAAAGCAGAGAGGAAACGGATGCGTTCGCTCGTCAGAACGAAGCATCGCACAGCAGATCGGTTCAAACAAAGGCGTCTTCTTCCTCCTCTTCCTCAGCAGCTTGAGTCAACATCACACACTATTCTGAGGAGGGATGAATGAACTCTTCTTATTTCCTACATCTCAAGCCGTGATGATGTAAGTGAGATAATCGCCTTCAACGGCGTTAATGGATTTGCTGAAGAGCCGCCGCCCCCGCCGACATTTACCGAGTCACGATCTGTGACTCGGACTTTCTGCATGGACGCCCACGAGCGGGAGACATTACAGGACGCAGACTGAGACAGAGAGAGACAGTGAGACAGAGACAGAGAGACAGTGAGACAGTGAGACAGTGAGACAGAGACAGTGAGACAGAGAGAGATCTTATGCAATGTTGCTGGACTATAATTGTGTCTTCAAAGCGGTGATTAGCTCGCTGTGTTGCCTCGAGGTTTCTAGGTAAAATACAGGTCTGCACACGAGTGTGTGTGTGTGTGTGTGTGTGCGTGGTTTTGTGTGGTTGTGGTTGTGTGTGTATGTGTGTGTGTGTGTGTGTGTGTGGTTGTGTGTGTGTGTGTGTGTGTGTAGTTGTGGTTGTGTGTGGTTGTGTGTGTGTGTGTGTGTGTGTGTGGTTGTGTGTGTGGTTGTGTGTGTGTGTGTGTGTAGTTGTGTGTGTGTGTGTGTGTGTGTGGTTGTGTGTGTGTGTGTGTGTAGTTGTGTGTGTGTGTGTGTGTGTGTGGTTGTGTGTGTGTGTGTGTGTGTAGTTGTGTGTGTGCTCTGCAGTGTTTGTTTGAGCTTCACAAGGTATTGAATGAAAGAGTCTTTGACCAATCAGGCGTGAGCTCTTTGACGACATGATCACATGACTCCTTAAATCACCTCCATCTCCAGGTTCAAACCTGCAAACGTCTACCCCTCCAATATAAAAGTCTTCCCATAATCCTTTGAGCAGTTTGCTCACTTCTGGTGGAAACCATTACTGAGTCAGCAGGACGCGTCATGCGTGATCAGCTGAAGGCTTTGAGGCGTCTGCCCACGTGATGCAGATCAGTTTGGTGTTGCTCGATTTCTCCACCTTGTTACCCGTTGCCATGGTTACCCGCTGTTTGATGTGATGTGTTAGAGCCAATCAGAGAGCATTTCTGTTGCCCTAACCCCGCCCCTCTCTCCCTCTCTGTGTCCAAGGTGAGTCTCCCGGCCTGGTGAGCTTCACGCTCTCTAAAGACGGAGGCGACCTCTCTCTGGTGGAGCAGGCTAACGTCTGGCTCTTCCTCCGCCTCGCCAAGACCAACCGCAGCCGAGCCAAGGTCGCCATCCGCCTCTTCCAGCAACGCCACCCCCCCGCCGGGCTCCCGGCCTCGCAGCAGGACGACGTCCTCCTGGCAGAGAAGTCGGTGGACACGCGACGCAGCGGCTGGCACACCTTTCCTGTTTCGGCGGCGGTGCAGGCGCTGCTGCAGGGCGCCGCCGGCACCACGCTGAGCCTCCGGGTTGCCTGCCCCCTCTGTGCCGAGGCCGGCGCCACGCCGGTGCTGGTGTCCGGCGGGCCCGAGGCCGCGCAGCGCGCCAACCAGCGGGAGCAGACCCACCGGCCCTTCCTCATGGCCGTGGTGCGGCAAGAGGACGCCAGCGGCTCGCCGCGGCGCAGGAAGCGAGGCCTGGAGTGCGATGGGAAGGTGCGCGTCTGCTGCAAACGGCAGTTCTACGTCAACTTCAAGGACATCGGCTGGAGCGACTGGATCATCGCGCCACCCGGCTACCACGCCAACTACTGCGAGGGCGAGTGCCCCTCCCACGTGGCGAGCATCACCGGCTCCTCGCTGTCCTTCCACTCCACCGTCATCAGCCACTACCGCATGCGGGGCTACAGCCCCTTCCAGAACCTGAGGTCGTGCTGCGTGCCCACCCGGCTGCGGGCCATGTCCATGCTCTACTACAACGAGGAGCAGAAGATCATCAAGAAGGACATCCAGAACATGGTGGTGGAGGAGTGCGGCTGCTCGTAGGCGGGGCCGAGGGGATGGAGGACCGGAGACAGCTCCGCCCTCCGCCGCTTCGCCCTTTAGGGAATTGAACTCCAAGTCTCCTCGGCACTTTCAGAAAAAAAAAAACAAGAGAAAAAAGAATATCTAATATATTTTTGTTACAGAGGGGGGAGCGATGTGTATTTATGATTTATGAGACGAAGCGCCTGAAGAACTACTAACAATCTCAAACTATGCAACTTGTTTCATTTATCACAAACTTATCGTATTTTACTTTCTCTCCTTTTGTTTATTTCCTGACTGTTTACTTTTGTTTTTTCAATTGTACGAGGAAGAAGTTTGACTTTGTGTGTGTGTGTGCGTATGTGTGTGTGTGTGTGTGTATATTGACAGAGATACTTGAAAAAAACAAGTTGGCCCGGCTGCTGGAACCAAACACTTCTTCATGTTACCATGGTTACCATGGATGGTATTGTTATCGTAATTATCATTATTGACAGTAAGTATATAAATAATATTATTGTTGTTGTTGTTGTTAATATTTTGTTTGGCTGCAGTTGTTTTATGTTGAATTATTATTGTGTTATTATTATTGAAACGTTACAAACGTCTTTATTTTTTTTGCACTATAGCGACACTAGCCAGGTCACAGCGATTTTGCGTTCATGCTAAGCTAGTTGATAACAGTGAATGAATGTGGCACTAACTTGCTACAAGCACGTTTGTTGAAGTGGAGGACAAGATAAGAATTGATTTGGTTCATAATTTAAACTCTAAATCGACTTTTTGTGGATTAATTTATTGAGTTTAGAGTAAATATTCTGAATTCTAGCCATTTGCTGACCATGTAAAATAGAACAAACCCCTTTTAAGTATTTCTTCATATTCAATGGATGCTTATAGTTCATTAATTGGCCACCATGCCCTAAACCGGATGTGAAAGCTAACATTGCCCCGAACCGCTCATTAGCGGAGTGGCAATATTGTTGCTTTCTTAAGTAACGTTAATTCATTCCGCAATGAGCAATCTACACCTTGAATTTCATAAATATATATAAACGTTGTGTGTCTAATTACTACAGGAAAGTTAATTTGATGAGTGAAAGTAGTAAGAACAATCGGGCGATGATGAAAGAGCTTTTATTGCACTATTTGGAGGTATTGAAGCGAGACATCTTATTGTGAAGGACAGAATCGAGGTCTTGGATATGTTGACAGCACTGATGGTATTTTTGGCAAAGCCATAATGAGTTAAACCTCTGACGAAAAAAGCACGTTTACAATGATGGTGGACGCCAAACCGGTTTAGGGCCATGTTAGCGCACGGCTAATTCACTGGTGTTAGCGTCATTTTACCGACTAACGCTAAAAACAACTAATTTAAGACCCAGTGCCATTAACTGAGCATGATTAGCAGACCCCAGAAGCACGTACCTTCATCAACATGCTTTATTTCTTCATAAATCACAGCTCTATATCCGGTTCATCCATTTGTATTTGTTACTTAGGTTGTTCCTTAAAATCATTAATTAACAGAAATTCCTCAAAATGAATAATGGTTTTCCGTGATTTACTCTTGGAATACTGACCTAATGACATTCCCTTGAACTGCCCTATTCTAAAAACCATTGCAGCTTAATAGAAATATTACAGGTCGTCTCTGCTGAGGCAAAAAGTAGAACCCAAAGCTTTTTGTAGAGAGCATAAAAGATGGAAGAAGACTTTCTGAGGCTGTTTATAGCTGTTAGTTTGCTTTAGAACACCAAAGAGTCCCGTTTGTTCGCTGTGTTTTATTCATTGTCCATTTTGTTGGAAAATCCAGTTTAGTTCCTCTGAAGTCTGTAAGAAGAGTTTTTAAAGACGAACCTTCAGATTATGAAGTTCTATTTATGCTTTTTATTTTTCGGATTATTTTTTTTGTATCCCGGCCCTTCCTCTTCCATTCCACTTCAGAAACTCTATTTTCCACAATGCTTTACTCTCTCCCTCTGATCTCATCATTAACTGAGAAAGACCATTCAATTAATTTTATTTTGTAAAGCCCAAAATCGCAAATTACAAATTTGGGGTTTTTACAGTCTGAACAACATCCTCTGTCTCGTAACCCTCACTTCGGAACAGGAACAACTCCCCAAAAAATGAAAAACCCTTCAATGGGGAAAAAATGGAAGAAACCTTAGTGAGAAGGTCAGAGGAGGATCCCTCTCCCGGGATGGACAGACTGCCATGGATGTCATGTGTACAGAATCAACAATGTAAAAGATCTACAATACATTCAACTCCTCCAACAGAGATGATACAAGTAATTGCAAGTAGCAGAACCACCATCAGATAGAACCACCATCAGATAGAACCACCATCAGATAGAACCACCATCCACAGAGGCTTCTGTGGGGAGGGAAAGCACAAAGATGTTGGTTCATGATGACATATGAATCATATTTAAAATAATGATGATGGCAGCAGCAGGTGTCAGCAGGACCAGGGTCCAGATGGAACTATGATCTACAGAGACCTGCTAGGCGAGAAAACACAACAAACTCCCGGAAAGAAGCTGAATTACTGAGAACGTGGATTATTGTAGAAGAAGTGAGAGAGAAAACAATCTAGTCGCCGCGTTCGGTTTGTGGGAGGAGCCAACGTGGTCCAATCAAATCTGGTCCCTTCTTTGTCCTGTTTGTATCGTCTTTGTCAACTTGTTCCCCAGAAGCTTGTCCCTATTTTTGATGATGTCACTTGTGTATTTATTTCTTCTTTCTCTTGTTATTGTTTGAGAAGAGAGTGGAGCCTCTTCTGGACTTTTTGTGATGAACTCAAAGTTCTTCCCGTTTGAGCTTTGAGCAAAAAAACTTCAGTGAAGAAAAAAAAATGACACTGAACAAAGTGGACGAAGAATAAAAATATATTTTTTATTCTGTATATATGGAAATCCAGATTCCAGTGTATTTGCTTTGTTGTTCAAATCAAATGTGGTTGTGTGGATTTTTGTAATGTAATTTATTTCACAGTATTGTTCTGTTTTCTGCTTCACGATTAAAGTTAAAAGGATGTACACAAAGTGAACGAGTCCAGGCCTCAAGATCAACTGATGCATCATGGGAATTATGTGCCGGGATGTGGAGAAAGATTGTTGTTAGAACACACGCTAGAAGTGAAAACAACCCTTTATTTTTAGGAACAACACGCTAACAGAGAAACAACATGTTAATAAAGCAACAACATGCTAACAGAGAAACGACACGCTAATGTAGAAACAACATGCTAATGTAGGTACAAAACAATAATGCGGGAACACCATGCTAACAGAGAAACAACATGCTAATAAAACAACAACATGCTAACAGAGAAACGACACGCTAATGTAGAAACAACATGCTAATGTGGGTACAAAACAATAATGCGGGAACACCACGCTAACAGAGAAACAACATGCTAATAAAACAACAACATGCTAACAGAGAAACGACACACTTACGTAGAAACAAAACAATGCGGGAACAACACGCTAACAGAGAAACAACATGCTAAATAAACAACAACATGCTAACAGAGAAACAACATGCTAATAAAACAACAACATGCTAACAGAGAAACGACACACTAACGTAGAAACAACATGCTAATGTAGGAACAAAACAATGCGGGAACAACACGCTAACAGAGAAACAACATGCTAATAAAACAACAACATGCTAACAGAGAAACAACATGCTAATAAAACAACAACACGCTAACAGAGAAACAACATGCTAATGTAGAAACAACACGCTAACAGAGCAACACGAAAATAAGGAACAAGTTTCAATTCCTGTTTTCCAAAACGCCTGAAACGTGTTGCGGCTTCGACCTGGACGACGGACAACAAAGCTCTAACAGCAGCATAACACAGTGTGCGTTTGTGTGCGTTTGTGTTTGTGTGCGTGTGCGTTAGAGTTGTCTCTCCGCGTTTTTTGGGGAAACGCCATCCTGTCATGAACATGTCTGATGTTTTTATTTTAAACCAGAAGGGAAACCACATTTTACGTCTAACATTTTTCAACATGGTACAGTTACAAATTTTGATGACATGTTGTGGACAGAACCCTCACGTGCTGACGCCTGTTGCTCCCCGTGATATCTGGACTGCTAATGACAGGATGGATTAAAACGACTTGCAGATGTCCATAACCAGTGCCCTTCTACCTCTGTGAGGACGTCACTGGGACCTGCTGAATGCATGTCCTCACAAGGAGAGCCGGAGGCCGCAGGGTGTTTCCTCCCAGCATCACGGCGCTGTGGTTCGGCGGTTTAATGTCTTTAAATGGAAAGTAAATTAATTAGATCAGAGTTGAATATGCTGGAGTTATGGCAGTGATTTATCCAGTGATTTTGTAGAGAGACAAATATTTAGAAGGTTGACACAGCAAAAAGGATGTTTGACCTGAGAGACGAGATAAAGTCTGCAAGATGTTCTCTATTGGACACCACGGAGAACCACCAAGAATGATTGAATTAATAAATAAATGTACAGAATAACAAACCAGCAGCCTCGACACACACACACACACACACACACACACACACACACTGGTATCATCATCGATGTCCTTCAACCTCACTCCAGACTCTTCCCAGAACTGATAAGTTACAGTGTGACCCTGTCCTCAGTGTGTGTGTGTGTGTGTGTGTGTGTGTGTGTGTGTGTGTGTGTGTGTGTGTGTGTCTGTGTGTGTGTGTGTCTGTGTGTGTGTGTGTCTTATGGCCTCTCACCTTACATCTGTGACTCTTTTGCTTGGATTCACTCTGTGGGGCTCATTCATTCAGTCATTCATTTGTTTGATACATGAATGTATGCATATATACAAAAACACAAATAGACACATACTAACTATTTGTTAGTTTTTTGTGTTGTTACACGTGGAGGACTTCCTCTGCTCAGTTCTTCTGTTTGTTTTAGCGTCTCCACCTTCAGCTGCCGTCTCGCTCTCTGCATCCAACGGACAATAATCTCATACATTAACACGTTCATTTTGACAGTCCTAAATACGGCAACGCTTGTATCAAAAGATTCAACAGCATTTTCAAAATAAACTTCACAGGAAGCTGCTGAAGTACATCAATTACGTGATAAATGACCTTCTGAGGCGAGGAGGAGGGGTCTCGTGGGTGAAAGTCTTCTCTGACCAAAAAGAGAGTGTGATGAATACATCCTGCTGTTATAGGAATACATAAATATATTATATGTAATTGGTTTCAGGTGTCAGGTGTTCCTCAGGAAGGAGGCCCTCAGGTCTGGATGGTCCACTTGGTCCCAGCCGCTGTGACGATGAAGATCTTCTTCCCCTTCCTCCCGCTCTCTTATCGCTCTCCCTCAGCACTTCCTGTCTGGGAACGATCCGCCTCATGTGGAAAACGCTGCATGTTTGCTCTCGGCCAATCAGACGGATCGGATCGCACACCTCCTGCATCACCTGATGTGTGTCTGTTAAGTGAGCTATATGCCATTAGAATGGTAACCGTGGGAACAGAGATACACAATATACAATCACACAATGACACACATTTTCTGCCCCTTCTTCTTATTTGAAATCAACTGATGTCCTGTTGACATGTTGAAGATCTCGTCATGTGACCACGCAGACTTCCTGTTTAGTTTAAAGACTCCAACTGGTCTCCAGTCACATGGAGACAGCCAACCATCCCTCTCACGTTCACAGGCCTACGGGGTCACCTGATAACCCCCAGAGCACCACCTGACACCACCCGACACCACCCAACACAGACCCGAAACCAACTAACACTGACCCAACACCACCCGACACCACCTAACACAGACCCAACACCACCTAACACAGACCCAACACCACCCAACACAGACCCAACACCACCTAACACAGACCCAAAACCAACTAACACAGACCCAACACCAACTAACACAGACCCAACACCACCTAACACAGACCCAACACCACCTAACACAGACCCAAAACCAACTAACACAGACCCAACACCAACTAACACAGACCCAACACCAACTAACACAGACCCAACACCACCTAACACAGACCCAACACCACCTAACACAGACCCAACACCAACTAACACAGACCCAACACCACCTAACACAGACCCAAAACTAACTAACACAGACCCAACACCAACTAACACAGACCCAACACCACCCGACACCACCTAACAGACACACCACCCAACACAGACGCAGCACTACCCAACATCATCCAACACAGACCCAACACCACCCTACATCACCCGACACCACCCACCGCCACACTCATGGAGGCAGGGCTGTAGCGCATGCGTGTGTGTGTGTGTGTGTGTGTGTGTGTGTGTGTGTGTGTGTGTGTGTGTGTGTGTGTGTGGAGGAGCAGGAGTGTAAAGGCTGAGGAGGATGAGGAGGGTGAGGAGGGTGAAGGGGAAAAGGAGCATTAGAACCAGCAGGCTTATATAAGCCTTCAGGTGTTTAATAACGTGGTGGAAACTGTGAGGCTGAGCAGTGAAGACCCTGAGGTGATACACTGTGTGTGTGTGTGTGTGTGTGTGTGTGTGTGTGTATGTGTGCGTGTGTGTGTGTGTGTGTGTTGCCCAGTGGAGTCATTTCCTCATGGTGGGAATCATCCTTTATTAAACGCTCTAATCCTATTTTGACGACTCTGCAGAGAAAAACGATAGTGAGTCAGGAAATGAAACAGACGACACACACGTGTGTGTGTGAGTGTGTGTGTGTGTGTGTGTGAGTGTGTGTGTGTGTGTGTGTGTGTGTGTGTGTGTGAGTCTCTCACATTCACAGAGAGAGAAGTGTTGTAGTAAGTAGAGAGAGAGGAGACCTTCATCACTTTGAGGGTTTTTGTGTTTTTTAAAGGGTTGAGTCTTTCAAGGACTTTATCTGGACTTTTAAGGTTTTATTGTGTATTTAAATGTTCATTGTATGTCACAAACTCACCTTCCTGTCGGAGCGGTTCCTCTCATGATCATTCTGTCCAGGTTTGTGGCTCTCCAGAGGAATCACAACCACGACCACATCTCCGTGACAACAGCACGCTGACTACACACACACACACACACACACGCACACACACACACACACACACACACACACACACACACGCACACACACACACACACACACACGCACACACACACACACACACACGCACACACGCACACACGCACACACGCACACACACACACACACACACACACACACACGCACACACACACACACACACACACACACGCACACACACACACACACACACACGCACACACACACACACACACACACACACGCACACACACACACACACACACACGCACACACGCACACACGCACACACACACACACACACACACACACACACACACACACACGCACACACACACACACACACACACACACACACACGCACGCACACACGCACACACACACACACCTCTGGTCTCTCTGGTGGACCCGGGCCGCTCCACCCTGACGGAGTCACCAGGACGTCTCTCTGCACCGACACACCTGTCTGCAGCTGCAGGGACTTCATGTCCTTTGTGTGTGCAGGAGCCTCGTCCTCACAAAGGAGACAAGGACACAAGGAACCAAGGGGAAATTAAGGCAAGAGGACGTATGCTTTTCTAATTCAAACCAAGTGGAAGTGAAGTTGGTTTTCATTTGGGCGTTTTGGGGATTCCTTCCTTTATTCCAGCCTCCACATCTGTGTTTCATAACGACACGAGTGAGCGGAGCAAACAGCTCATGGACCGGTCTCTGGAAGACCCTTCAAAGATCTCTGAGATCCTCTTCATCTGCAGCCGTAGTGCACCAGAGACGACCAATCACTGACCTGACCCCACCATGACCCCACCGTGACCCTGACCCGACGTAAATACAGAAAACAACCAGCCGACCAGACGGAAGCATCCGGCTGCTACCAAATTAATGCAGAATACTTGTTATGAGATAAATAAACATCTTCACAGGGAGGGTTCTGACTCACAGGTGTCTTCTCTCCACACACAGCTGCTGACACACACACACACACACATAGCATCACGCCCCTAATTTCCCATGGTGCATTGTAAACAGAACACACCCGTCCGCCCATGGCAGCACTTCAGTCAACACACACACAGCTGAAGCTCATTCAGAGGCTGCTTCCTGATGCAAAGGCTCATGGGAGCTGAACATTCTTGTGACCCACAATGCTTTTAAAGCTTGAAGTCGGGTGACCTTAAAGGACCAGAGAGTGGAAACATGTCCAATAGTTGATGAGCTCTCAGACCCCCGTCTGCCCCCGTCCTGGTTCTGGTTCTCCTGGGCCTCCCTTCACTCCAGCGGGTCCAGTAGTACGTCATGGGTCTCCAGAGGTGGACCGCTGCTCCTGAAGGAGGAGGAGAAGACTGCTGCAGGGAGCTGAGCTCCCCTCCTCCCCCTCCTCCCTCCTCCTCCCTCCTCCTTCCAACTGCAGGTCCAAGGTTGATCTGGTCCACGGTGAACTGCTCTCTCCACGAGGATCTGGTGGACCTGCATGATGTCTGGTTTTACCAAATTCCGACCTTGTGGCAGAACATCTTCTCTCTGATGTTCTTGTCTACTGATGAAGGTCTGTAAAGGATCAGGACTACACTGAGACCGGTTTTTATAGATGATTAGGACTAAACTGACACTGGTTCAGGACCAGATTACAGTTCCTCCCTTTGTCTTCAGTCCTTTACACTCAGCATTTGTGATGTTATTAAAGTTACTTTTGAGAAGCAGAAGTAAAAAGTAACAAAGAATATACTTTAAATCACAGTAGCAAGTCATGACGTTAAATGGACCTGTCTATTACAGGAGTGGAAATGGATTTGGACCGTTTCCATCCGACTAAAGCCGACCTCTGACCTCACAGCTGGGTGTGTGCATGTGTGCGTGTTTATTGGTCGGTGTCCCCTCCAGCGGCAGAGCTCACACCTGGCACACATGGAGTCCATTTAGACACACACACAGACACACACACACACACTCACACTCACACACACACACACACACACACACACACACACACACACACACACACACACACACGGGTTTCAAAGCATAAATGGACTGACCTGAGGGTGTGTGTGTGTGTGTGTGTGTGTGTGTGTGTGTGTGTGTGTGTGTGTGAGGGTGTCTCTCTCTCTATATATGAGAGGGATGAGTGATGCATGTGCAGAGATAGATATGCTGAGCTAAGTTGATGGTAGTTGTGTCGTTACTTAAGAGCACAAGCAGAGCTGGTTCTGAGTTTCACCCCAAAGGAACAAAGGAACAAAGGAGCAGCACCGAGTGAGACCATCAGACCGGAGGAATCGGAGCCTGAAGGTCCATTCGGCTGTCAGCATGTGAAGTTCCACCTTATTTTCCACAAGTCTCCACAGAGCAGCTCTCCTGAGCAGGAGGACACAGATTCCTGGATGCAAGAGGAGCCGTGTGATCGGACCTCGACACCATCTCAGACACCGCGAGGTTCTGCTGGAGACGTTTCAAACCCCAAACACTCCTCCTGTCTCAAGTTTCACCTGGCCCATAAAACCCCCAGTTTGACATGTTCCACTGAGTAGTGTGCGGCCGTGACCCAATGGACCTGAATGTGGAGGCTCAAGGTGGTCGTTGATGCAGCGCAGGTCACCCCCCCCCCCACCCCCCCCCATTCCATTCAAACCGCATCGTTTCTTCACCCGCCGTCCAAAGCTCTGCATCCAGCAGGTCAAAACCCACTGGAAACATCTGTAACCCTAAAGCTAACACGCTAGCCGGCTAATTAACACAGCGGCTCGTGTGAAGACGTCTCCTAAAGAAGGAGGTTCTTTACCTTTGATCCGTTGTGTTTCCATCCCACTAAAGGTTCCCCGTCGACTTTCCTTTTGAAAAGAACGTTTGTCCTAACGGCAAAAAAAAAACGCTGATAAATTGTGTGTGTGAACACAAAACCAATCAATTTAATTTCATGACTATTTCACGACCTGCTGTGATCCTCGGTGGAAATACCTGGAGAAGAGAAAATGAACAGCAGCTGTTTCTGAGAGACGGAAGTCTTTTTATTCATTGGTTCCATCTGCAGAGCCAGAAACCAGATGATTGTGGAGCTTCTTGTTTTTACTGGAAAATGCGAGATTTGGCTTAACCTTTGACAGCAGTCATTGTAAATTACAGTAAGAGCCTCACACACACACACACACACAGACGGGTTCTTCTATGCCGGTGGGGACTTATGCACAGAGGTGAAGCGTGGGGACCTCATTTTTTTTAACAGAATAATGGCATACTTTCAATCAAATCATTTTCCTTAATTTTTTTCAAACCCCAATATCACCTTAAATCTCAAAATTTCTCAAATTTATAGAGTTGAATATTTTTCTGGTTTCTCTATTCCGGTGGGGACCGTCCAATTATGTCATAATACAAAATCACACCAGGGGGCAGTGTTCAAAATGTGTCTCAAACAAGGTAAGGTACTCAATAAAGGGTACTTTTTAGAAACTCTAAGGCACTTAATACATATTTTGTCAATTCATGCTGAATATATACACCATTGAATGTTATAATTGTATAATGACTCATTATCATTGTATAATGACTCATTATCTATGTATATTAAACCCCACTCTATAATATTGTTTGATATATTGCATCTTTATTTTTTTTAAACTATGCAGTTTAAAGCATCATCATCAACTTTCAAATATTATATAAAGTTAACAATTACAGAACAGGGAGCAATAAGACTACTGTAAACAATGTCTGTAAACGTGCTGGCAGTCCACCAGGAATTTAATCTTCCATCTGATGAAAATGCGGCTTACCTTTTTTTAAATTCTTTTAAATTCAGTTTTTAATATATATTTTGACAACTCATCCCTTGATCGGCCAGTGACGATGTTGTGATGCATTTCTGACCACTGACCACCATTGATGTAGTCCATTAAGGTCCTTTCAACAGCTTTGATTTCCTCTTCTCCACTTCTCCACTTCTTCTTCTTTGTTTGTGGTGACCCTGAATAAAATGAGACAAAAATGTAATGCTGTTAAACAGCAACTACTGAGGCTATAATGACAATAGGTCTTGACTGTACCACTACACACAGTATGACAACCTATAGTTGCAGTAAAGTGAAGTATTTGTAGTAAAGATTCCAGTAAGACAAGAAATAGAACTAGCATATATATTCTGAAAAATGATGTTCTAATATTCGCTTGAAGTTCATAGTTACAAACATTGAATGCTCCGAGCAAGCTCTGCTGTGTTAACATGGAACATTTCCTTGGCATGAAATGGCAAATGATCAAACTAGGGCCCTTTTTACTCGTACGTGATTCAACTAAGTCAATCATCAGGGACTCGGTTCCCCAAAGGTGGATCCGCGCTCAAACTGTCTCGTTAGTTTGAACCAAATGTCAGACATCAGGACAATCGCATGTGCGCGTCATACGTAAGAAAGCGAAAGGGCAAAACAAGGATTTTTTAACAGTACAACAACAAATAAACTTAAAAGAGGTGCGTCTTTTTTCTCCGCTCACGAGCAGGAGATGATGATGAACGCATACGAGGAGATAATGTGTATTTCAATCATTTCTGTTGGATGAATTGAACATAATGTACATCTTTTACGTTGTTCATTCTATACGTCATCGCAGGATGTTTATCCCGGGGGAGAAGCCTCCTCCATCTCTAAAGGTGTCTTTTTTCAGATTTTTCATTGTTTGTGGGGTTTTTCCTGTGCCGATGTGAGGCTTTCTGGAAAGAGGATGCCACACGTGTAGACTGTCAAGCCCTCTGAGGCATATTTGTGATACTGTGCTATACAAAATTAAATGGACCATGTACTTATGGCAAAAACTGACACCGCCCCCCTGCGAGGTTTACAAGCCCAACAAAGTATCGCACAGCAGTTAACGTTAAGTGCAGGATTTTTGATGTGTTGCTATGGTGATTTATCCAAACCTGCTTCGGGGAACCGCAAAGCTTGATCTACGTCATCTCATCCTGAAAATTATCCAGCTAACTCAGTTAACCACGTACGAGGAACAGGGCCCAGTGCATGAAGCTGTTGTAACTTCTAGTCTATTTTATTAATGCAATATGAAGTCAGTACAGTAGCGTGCAACCCGCAAAGCAGACAATCGTGCCGCTGCTGTATTATTCATTATTATTCATTATTCATTTTTAATGTAGAATATTTGTTGACAGCCCTAATAGATATGTTAGGTGAAAACCTGGAAAAAGAGATTACCTTTTTTGTGTGAGATTCACCAGACCTCTCCAGCCAGCAGCATCTTTTCATCGGAACTACCTTAAAACAAGCAAAATTTAGAATAAGAGACTTTAAATGTATTCATTAATGCAATGAAATAGTTTTGGCGCCCACAGAATGAACACACCTGATATTTAAAAAAAACTCAATTAGGGAATGTGATTGTAAATAAACGTACAGGCAAGGTAAAATGCATGAAAATTAGTCACTTGTCACTGAACTGTGTGTTTTCTTTAAAAGATAAATATTGTATTATTATTTTAGAAATTTCTATAATCCTCACATTTGCTTAAACTATTACATTTGGCAGCAGTGAATATCTTTTTCACCAACCAGCTGTCTGTAAACAAAAGGCATCTCTTATACCTCATATTTTAATTTAATACAATTCAATCGATGAGTTACATTTACCCATAGTACACCGTAGGCACCATTCCTAATGTCTCTGGGCCAGGTCCTCATTGTAAATGATAATTGATTCTTAACTAATTTTACCTGATTAAATAAAAAGTCAAATTACACACATCTTTGGACATTGGGGATAGCCTTTAACTCATCATTTTTTTAAATGTATGTATGATTCTTGTCCTGCAGTACTTTCTTTCATCTTTGTTTCATGCTAAATACCAACCTTTGGCAAAATAACCATAGCAACACAAGCTCGCCACTGCTCTGGAAAAAAGGAAGCTGTCTTCCTCATTAATGAAAGAGCAATATTATTTAGATTTACATTTTACAGGGAGAGTTCTCCGAAATCAAAGATCTGTTATGACATCACTTCCTGTACGAGCGTTATCGATGCTGCCGACAAGCAATCATTAATCTACAGGAAGACCTTCTAGATCCGCAAATGGTGGACACATCACGCCGCAGCCGAGCATTGAAGGTCTCACACTGTTGCTCATACTGTACATTGTTTAACAGTTTTGCGATGCAGAGAACACAAGGAAAGCCGCTATGATATATCCGTATTATAATAAGTGATAATTTACAGTTGCTGTTCACATTGACCCAAGCGTTACATATCACTGCGCACGGGAGGGGGAGGGCCGATACGGCCGACTGTTCAGTGACAGCGCGGTTGTTACTCGGCGGGCTGAGCACACTCCCGCGGCAGGCCGCGCCGGACGGGCAGTCGGGCGCCACGACAGGCCAGATTTGGACTGCGAGTTTAACATATGTGAATTGGGCACTCATGGGCCACATAAAATGATGTTGCAGGCCTCGAGTTTGACACGTGTGCTCGAGACTCATGAAATGAGATACACAACGTTTGGTGGCTACAACTATTTAGTGCTGAAAGGCAGCTATTTACTTACCATTTATAATTTCGCTGGTAACCGCGTTATAAAGGCAATAAGGTACTTGAGGCAGTACTTTCTTAGTGTTTCGTACCTTATTGCTTAAATATTAAGTACCTAACTCGTCTATTACTGCTTGATCTGCTATCAACCCAGTGAATATTGTATTTAATAGAATCTAAATTGGTGGGAAACACTATGGTAAAATTGAAGTCAAATATATTTTATAAACTACCTGTAAAAATTAATTACTCTAGCATTGTATTCATTGTGACATTTCTTTTCTATGTGCACAGTCAAGCAGGTTAACAGCCATTTAAGAACCTTAAGATGACATAGCCTACCTGGTTAGTATGTTCACGGTCAAAGGCTCCTTCATTTCTCCGACATCAGCATCTGCAAATATGTAAGCGGATGGAAATGTTATTATGGTGTATGATGAACAAATAACTTCAAAATGAGACATTAAAAAAGAATGTATGTATTTTGCATTTGAAATCCCCATATACTTGTTATATGACCTAAACCTTAACATCATGATCAATTTGGGATTAAAAAAAAGATCTATAGAACCCTAGTTTAGTGTAATATTCCTTTGACTTTCTACAAACACCAATGTACAATCATCTCCTTGTGTCTCCCCTCTCTCACCTGTGCACTTCGAGCTGTCACTACTGGATGGCAAACATGCTCCATCCTCCTAAAAGCACAAGGGACACATTCAGCCAAAGCTATACATCCAACTCATTACAGTACTCTTTTTTTAAATTTTTTTTTATGAAATGAATTAAGTTTTTTGGAATGCATTATAGTAACAACATCATTCTGTTCTTAACGACAAACATTATATTATCTATCTCAATACCTATGACAATCTGAATTAAAATGCCTATTTATACATGGGTAGATATTACAATCACTCTTTGGGCAAATGGAAAACTGCTTATTAAGTGTTATAGGCCCAAAAGCCACCGTAAGGATACTTAAAATGGTTAAAGGGAAATTAGTTATAATCCAGGTCTTAACGCTGATTAAGTATTACACTCCCTTTGTTGAGCATAATATTCACATTATGTGTGAAAAGATATTGATAAAACATGAATATATTTATATAGTATATAATAAATAACTAATTAGCTGTCCAGCATTCTATTTCACAACGCGTGCACATGCTGCTGCTTGCACATGCTTGCTTATTGTTAGCTAACATTAGCTGTCCATTTAAGTTGAGTTTAACACATTGCAACAGCTCATTTTATATGGCAGTACATATGAAAATAGTATCAAAGTAAACTTAACAGCACTATTTGTGGTGCTAGTTGCACATGCTTGCTTATTGTTAGCTAACATTAGCTTCCCATCTAAGTTGAGTTTAGCACATTGCAACAGCTCATTTTATATGGCAGTACATATATTAATAGTATCAAAGTAAACGTAAAAAGCACTGTTTTACATTAGAAGCTAGTCCAATAATTAAAAACTCACCATTTCTATCCAGCTTCTGCAGCCAGCACCGTCACGTTGTCTGCTCCTCGGCAGTCTGAGGGAAATGGACGGTAGCAGGTGCTTGGTGGGGGCGTGGCCAGACCGAGGACCCCACGTGGATGGTAACAGTTCGGTTTTGTGTAAAGAAACGAAACTTAAGGTTCTTAACACAAAACCTGACATTGACTGTCCCCACCGTACCCTCGCCCATCCCCCCACTCCTTCAGTCACCATTAGCTTGAGGGAGCATTGGGGCTTGTTAATAACGTAGAAGGGTAATAGTAATTACTAAAACCGAAGGATTACATAAAATACCTGGTGAAGTTGAGACGTTATTACTCAACTAGAATTAAGTATACATTTTAATATGTATTTTATTTAATTTCTAATAAAACTGGAAGCATTTTTGAACAATTAAAAATGTAGACAAACATTGATATTTTAAGAATAAAAACTACAACTACTACATTTACAAGCCCTTGTATTCAGAACAAGTATTTATATGTGCAGACATAAATTATGAATTTAGAATGGGAAATAGCATTTAAAAGTGTAGTACTCACACAAGAATACACAAAACGTTCTTTTAGGCGCTAATGATCATATTTCCGGTTTAAGAATAAAGAGTGGGGAGGGGCTGACAATTTTTACAGTCTTCTATGTAGTCTTTAATCAAGGTTTTACGGTAACTCACGCACTGTTCATACCGGCATTATGCCGTAAAACTGACGTTGCTCTTCGGCAGGCTGCAGCATTTATTTTTACAAGTCATGTAGCGCCCAGCGGTCGGAGCTGCCCTAACTGAAGTGAGTTGTGTACAAGGTACACAGAACTGTGAAGCGCCAGAATCACTGATTGGAGAAGTCAAAGAAAGGGATAGAGCCACCATCCAGGTGCGACTGGGCTCGTGGCAGCAGGTAGATGATGGCGTCATCCACTCCCACATAAGGCAATGCAAATTGCAGAGGGCCCGGTGATGATTTTATCTGGGCTTGAAGGTGGGTCAAGAGCAGCCTCTCCAGCACCTTCATCACATGGGATGTGAGGGCAACTAGTCAGTGGTCATTGAGGCCACGGTGTCTTCTACAGCATCGGGACTGCCTGCTGCTTTAGGCTCAGAATAAGGAGATGTTGGTGGGCTTTAGACAGCTGGATGGCGCAGGTCTTCAGCACCCTGGGGCTGATAACATCAGGAGGCCTTATGTTGCTTCACAAGAGGTTTCAGTATGTACTCTAACTGCCTCACCACATACACCCTTGACCCAATCCCATTTACTCTTCTTCAGACTGAATTTCTTCTCACCATCCCCATCTCTGGTTTCAGGGTGTATTCCAAAAGCTTTCTAGACTGCCAAAGTCAGCCCCCTTTGATGTTGACAACTTCAACCAATTGTCTTCGTATCTGCGCCTATCAGACCCCAACTCAACTGAGACAGCCTGTCTCATATCGAAAGATTTGTCTTACTTATTGCAGTGTTATCTATATACTTTTGTCAAATAGTTTATATCGTTGGCAAGTTATCCATATATATGGGCTTTGGGGGAGGACAACCAAACACCAAATATTCTAGCACCGTTGATTCAATGTAGACATTAATGACACTTTATCGTGCTGCATAATATGTCATGCCATAGCAGGGTAGGAAATTCACATAATATTTAGGCCCCATTCAAGGGCGTAACCATGTATATTGGGGGGGTTAGATTGGTATTTTCTCAATATTTCCTAAAGAATGCATTGTTACGCACTTGCCCCCACTAACTGAAAAGCAGGGTTGTTTTATTAAAAAATTGGCGGCATTTTTTCATTAAACTAGTGAAATAACATAATACCTTTGTTAAAACGATTAAATATACTTATTTGGACTATATTTGGATGTATATGTAATTGCCATAAAATGGCAGTAATGAGACTATTAGGCAGTAGTTTACAAATCTAAAGGGTTTTTCTTAAGATTCTTTGAATCAAAACAGAAAACATTAATCAGACTCATTCAATTTTCTTTTTATTTCTTTTATCGTTTCTCGTGTTAAGAGATGTCAAACAGCTTGACTATTTTGCAGAACGCTGTCTTCTAGATCAGATTCACAGCAACCAAAGTTGGCTCTCGTTTATTGAGATGATTACGCCATGCTTCTGTAAAAACAAAACTAATTTAAACCTTGAAACCCTCAATCAACTACAGTCTCAACTAATTGTGTTTTATCCAAATACACGATTGGCTGTTAACCACAAGATGTCAGTAACCTTTGAGGAGAGTAGGGATTGGTATCGGGTTTTTCCGGTGCTAAACCGGTGCATTTAAAATTATTTCTGATTAAGCAAAAGAGCATATTGTTTATCCACCATGTGATAGAATTTATTATTATTTCTATGTTTAGTTAACGCTATGCTGTGTAAAATAAAGACGAAAAGAATCAAACGATCTGCCGTCATTTGCGTGAAGAAATGGAGTCACGTGTCTGCAGCTCAATGTGGCTTAATGGCGAACAGCACCGAAGGAACGTCGTTACACCCTCTGTTTAATACTTCAGTGGGGGGCTGTCCGATGGGAGGGGTGCGGTAGTTGCGGACTCACGCTCTGTGTCCGCTGGAGAGCGCAGCTCTCCTGTGTATGCGCACGTGTCTGTGTGTGCGCGCAATAGTGTGCCTGCATCCGTCTGGGCGATAGTGCCGCGTGCTGAAAGAGGGAGGGAAATACTGACTTAAATAAATAGAATAGAAGGGTGATGGCTAGCTTGCCACACGGTAGGCTATCGTTTGCTGCTGAGAGGACGGTGTCATCAGAGTGTGTAAATACATTTTTTCAATCGGCTCAGGAACCGAAACTAAGCACCGAAATCTGCATTGCATTTCAGTACGGTAGGTACCGCGTAGGAACCGGTGCTATATTAGTACCGGTTCTCGGTACCCAACCCTATAGGAGAGTGGAAACATTTCTCACTGACAGCAGTCTGTGAACCGTTAACTAAGGGTAGCTAGCAAGCCTCATTAGTTGGAATGCATTGATGCATACATAAAAATGGAACTTGCTTTTCACGACCACACCTGGGACATAACCTTATGTGGAGGCAGGACGGTTAGATATTTCAAACATGGGAGAGCGATAAGTGATAGCTAGCTAAACTGCTAACGAGGCTACTCCTCGTCTGCTGGAGACTTAAACCGGGGTCGAGACGTTGTTCCTTCGGTGTTGTTATTGAGCTGCAGACACGTGAGTTTATTTTCTTACGTGAATGACAGAAGATCATTTTATTCTTTTCGTTTGGTCTTTATTTTACGCAACAAAGCGTCAACTTAATATACTATTAATAACCGTTTTCGCGGACCGCAAGAAGGTCCGTCAGTTAATAAGCACGTTGAAAGTTGCGGGCGGACCGGCCGGGTTTAGGGGCGGAGGGGTTCCGCTGGTGGGCGAAACCGCGCACTGAGGAGTGAATAATTGTAATCGTGATGGGGGCTGTAGTATTTGTGAGTGTCCACTGACATTTAATTGTCCAAGTAAAACACGTAGTACTAATATTAGTCATTGGCGCTGTATCCGTCCATCTTTATTATTTCACAAAACCGCGCACCTCTGTGACATCATCAACACATGATGGTTAACTTAACCGGAAGTATCCAGGGGCGTTTTATTTGTTTGAGCATGTGTCCCTATGTTTTAGCATTGCCTCTCTGAACATCACCATGTTTACATCATCCGAACGGCAGGTTCACATGATCTGAATTATTATTGTCTATTGTAATGGACTGACATGTTCTGTGAGCGAGATTACACATTAAGACTTTGTACTTGATGGAATTATTTCCCCTTACACCTACACAATCAGTATTTTTACTTAAGTTAAAAGCTTGAGTTGATACTTCAACAGAAGTATCTATACTTCTACTTGAGTAATGAATGTGAATACTTTTGAAACCTCTGGTTATCACCCACTATGTTGCTCGGTTGCCTGGTGACGAAAGGACACGTATTTCTTGTTGTTTTTGCTCCACTTTATAAAGTCAGCAGAAGAATTCCCCGGTAGACAACGACATTGGTTGTTGCTAAATTTGAGGGCCTTTTTCTTTTGGACCTGAGATGGTGACGGAAACTGGATTTGCTCTCTGCGAACTCACAGGTCTGATCAAGAAGTGCTCCTTTTTTCTTTTTAAGAACGTTTGATCCTTCCCGCACACGGAACAACAGTCAAGGCGAGACTCAAAAACATTCAATGGCATTTTTGGCCCCTTTCGTAGTGATATTTGGGGCAAAATGATATTTCTTATGGGCAATTTTTCCCTTTGCCCTCATGTAATTCCGATGCAAAATAGCTCACACTGCAGGCCTTGGTTGATTCCAGGCTAAGGCATCCTACAGTAAAATATGTTTTATATTGATACTATAGCCTAAAAATAACACAGGAAAGCACTTGGGTAAATATACAAGAACACCACCCTAACCATTTTTGATGTTTTAGTTGCATTATTGGGGTGTTATAGATTTTAAATAGTTTACATATATAACAATCAAATCATGACTGTGCTGTGTCGTAGCCTATGTCACAATGTTCATTCTCATGCTCCTCCAAAAGTGTAGCAAACTGTCTGTGATTCAATGGTTGTGCCCTGATGAAGTTAAATATTTTAGTGACAACATCAATGACATGGTTAATTTTTGACTTGCAACACAGGCTGATGTATTATGTCACAACCTGGCTCTTTGGGCCATGACAAGATTGGAGTTGTACTGCTTTAAAGAGTTTTAACATCTTCTTTATTTAACATAAGCCAACGAAAAAAAGGTACACGACCACACCACCGGACGTCTGCTGGAGAGAGAAGAGAGAATGAACACTGGGTCTTTTAATCTCAGGGAACCGGGCCCAGGTGCCTTCAATCACCAAACCCAGCCCACAAAATCCCACTGGAAAGCTGCTGCCTCCACAGCAGGGGTCACCACATTTATAAAATGCAAAAATATTGACAGGACTTGGACAGGCCTCTGTTGTGACACCTGCAAATTGGTCCCATTTCAGACCCAGCATCTTTGTGCATGCATCTACCTCCGTGAATAAATCGCTCCCTGTCGTTATCACTTTCATTGAGCGCAGTGCTGCCAGCTCCTCAGTGAGCTCTCGTCCAAAGCCAAGGAGAAGAATAAAAGCACTGCAGCTTTAGTCCATGCATGAGGTAAAATTAGACAAAAATATTTACTTTGTAATTTCCAATCAACCTCTCACGGGACAGGTCACGGACAGCCAAAGGGCCGGATGTGGCCCGCGAGCCATACAATGCCTACCCCTGCTCTATGCAATCCCTCAGCAAGTCAACAACTTGTCATTTATAGTTCACGCAAATATTAACCTAATTAATTTGATATAGAAAGTGTACACATTAAATGGTCATCCATCAAAGCATCTTGCTATATTGATTTAAAGTAAAATGTCTTTTGTACTCCTATTTTGTCTATGGATACAACTCTATACTTGCTTGTCTATTATCATCCATAGCGTTGTGATTGAACAGTGGGCACTGTTTATTAAGACAAGTTATCTGAAAATAAAAGACCTTATTGATCTCTGCAATAATTCATGTTACACTATTCATATGATGAATGAAATCAAATATAGACTATTATTACGATTGTCAATAATATCAATGATGACATACTAATAACAACATATCCTTAAAATAGTATAAAATAAACAGGCAAGAGTTTACATAAAGGCTAGTCTAACATTTTATACATTTGAAATAAACCTTATAATTGTTTTAATGAAATTGATTTTTATTTAATTGAATAATTTGATCAATATCAGTATTAATATTATGTATGAATGAATTTTTTGGTTTATTTATTTGTATACTTTTTATGAAATAAAGCATTTTATTTGTGGTCTGTTTTACCACCATCAAACAGACAGCATTGAAAGTGTATGTTGCGAAAATACCACTTTTGAACCGATAGGGGGCGGTAGTGAGTGGAAAAACAGCGACGCACACTTCAAGAACAGCCAACCTCATGGGGACTGCAGTACCCGTGTGCATCCACTAGGGGCGCATTCAGAAACACACTCACACAGTTTTGTCATGAAATTGATGTTCCAGGGGACCTCAGAAAAAATCATTGGGGGTGTATCTAGACACCATTTTGGAGCTTGTGGGAGGGGTTTGCCCGTGGGGACCTCATTTTAGGTCCCCACGGGGACACAAGTCCCCACCGGTCTGTGTGCAATCAGGTATAGGTCCCCACCGGCATAGAAGAACAAGAGCACGCACACACACACACACACACACACACACAAACTACATGTCAGGGCAACACGCTGTCCCTCTCTGTGTCTCGCTGTCTGTCTCTGTGTCTCCGTCTCTCTTTCTTCCTGATTTCGTCATACTCGTCCCCCCCACTTGGCTGCCTCTATGTTGAACTCATGTGTGAGGGAGAAATTCGGATGTACGTAACTCACCAGCTCTTTAAGTGTCCCTTATTCCCCGACATCTGGACTGTGTGTGTGTGTGTGTGTGCGTGTGTGTGCGTGTGTGTGTGTGTGCAGGAAACAGAATATTTTTTGTCCAGCCTAATGTTGAATGCAGACGTAGTTATATGAGCTAGACAGAGACTAATATAACGTTTGGTAACACTGACACTGAGGTCACAGTCTGCCTCCACTTTAGTGGAGATAAGTGAGACTTTTATTTTGAAGGGTGATGTTCTAGTGACTGCAGCAGCAGGTGTGATCACGTGTGAAGCTGCTCGGAGCCTCGCTGACCATCACCAATGAAACATGAGAATGAAATATGTACGAAGCTTTTCCTGCAGAGTGAGACTTGTCAGCAGGTCCTGGGGGGGGGGGGGGGGGTAGGGTTTAGGGGGGGGGGGGCGCAGCAGCTGGGTTTGACATCACAGCAGCCCTCCAGCAGCCAATAGGAAGCCAGCCTTCACACCCGTTGTCTCCAGTTCTGGACAGGATGTGTACACCCAGTTGCTACGGCAACGTGGCATAAAGGATGTGCTTTGAAGTCCATGAAAGTTTCTTCCTGTTAGCTGACGATGTTTAATCTTTATTACTCGCATTGGAAGGGTCTCCAGCTGTGGTGCATCACGGAGACCCCACCCTCCTCTTCCTCCTTCTCCTCCGCTGTCTGTCTGCGTGTTTCATCACGTCACCGATCTGGTTTGTTAAAGCAATTATTTGTTGTTTCCTGCACTGATGTCAGTTCAGGGACGTTGCACTAGGGGGCAGCAACACGGGCATTTCTAGAGATGTACTCGTTCTGACTGTAGAATTTATTCTTAAGAGACAAACTGTTACATTCATTTCAACCAAATTTGAAAAGTAATTTGTGCCGGTCCAGAAGAGGACCGACCAATCAGAGCGGTCCCTCCGGTGGTCTCGGTCCGGTCGATGAGCTACGAGACGCCTTCAGGGACACCACACGTCTGCTTTGAGTGTTTTGATGAACGCAGTCGGGCGGGATCATAATCCATGTGACAAAATATACCAAAAGATGAGATTGAAATTCATCCAACTCACTGGTTTCATGAAGGTGGTTTCGTTGCCTAAAAGTAGTTGTTGACTAAAGGTAATTGTTGACAAGGGGGAACTTAATAAAGGTTAAACATAGATATAGTAATACATTTATAAATAGGAATTCTCCCTCTAGTTTCTAGTTGGAAGCACACTGACCTCCAGAAATCCAACAACACATGAAACAAAGCAGAGAGGGGAGGACAGATGGAAAGAGGGAGGGGAGGCGGGAGAATGTGAACAGAGGGTCATTCTGGGTAAACTGGGCCTCCCCATTCAGTAAAACAACAGAGAGACGTGAGGACGTCCAACTGGGGACATGGGAGTCCAAAGCGTGCCTCAGAAACACGTGTCTCAACGTTTAAGTGTCATCTGTAGGATCCAGCTTCTGGTCCACAACACTGAGGCGGACCTCAAGCTCTCCTCAGCTGAACTCTGCATGGACCGGTTCTTCTAGTGGAGAAACCGAAGGAAACGCGACACGAGGATGTTATTCAGAACCAGAGATCCAAATCTCTGCTTCGCTCAATGAAATCATTACGACTTTCTGTTTACTGATTACACTGCCAGTGTGTGTGTGTGTGTGTGTGTGTGTGTGTGTGTGTGTGTGTGTGTGTGTGTGTGTGAGTGTGTGTGTGTGAGTGTGTGTGTGTGTGTGTGTGTGTGTGTGTGTGTGTGAGTGTGTGTGTGTGAGTGTGTGTGTGTGTGTGTGTGTGTGTGTGTGTGTGTGTGTGTGTGTGTGTGTGTGTGTGTGTGTGTGCGTGTGTGTGTGTGTGTGTGTGTGTGTGTGTGTGTGAGATGGAGGTGGTTGGGTGGGACTTTGTCTCATCTCTCTAGAGATGATGACGAAAAGAGGCAATGCTCATAACACTTCATATGCAAAGAAACACACCCACTAAACACACACTTTTACCTTAAATATATAAAAAGGTTTTTAATGAAGCTTTTAAACTGAAACCCCAGAGAATTAGTCACCTTCTATGCAGATGTTTAAGGGTTAACAGCTTCGACAAACTCTCATTATTAATCCAGAGATACATACATAGACATGTATGGACGTACATAAGAGGAAACATCTCCTCTCGGCGCCTGTGGGATGTTTCATGTCAGGTTCAGATGGTCTCCGGGTTGTGATCAATCACACCTGAGCCCCCCCCCCCCCACTCCCCCCCACCTGTCTCAAACAAACATCTTCTTCATTCCAGTAAACATCACGTCCACCGAGAAGCTATCATCATCGCTCTGACTGTCAGCTTGCCCCTCCTCATCTCCTCCCCCCTCCTCTTCCTTCCTCCCTCCTCATCTCCTCCCCCCTCCTCTTCCTTCCTCCCTCCTCATCTCCTCCCCCCTCCTTTTCCTTCCTCCCTCCTCATCTCCTCCCCCCTCCTCTTCCTTCCTCCCTCCTCATCTCCTCCCCCCTCCTCTTCCTTCCTCCCTCCTCATCTCCTCCCCTCCTCTTCCTTCCTCCCTCCTCATCTCCTCCCCCCTCCTTTTCCTTCCTCCCTCCTCATCTCCTCCCCCCTCCTCTTCCTTCCTCCCTCCTCATCTCCTCCCCCCTCCTCTTCCTTCCTCCCTCCTCATCTCCTCCCCTCCTCTTCCTTCCTCCCTCCTCATCTCCTCCCCTCCTCTTCCTTCCTCCCTCCTCATCTCCTCCTTTCTCCCGTCTCCTCTCACCTTCGCCCTTCATCCTCTCTCATCTCCTCCAACCGGCTCTCCTCCTCCCCCCATTGCCTCCTTTCCACATCTCCATATTCATCTTAGTTCATGTTTTCGAGAGAATTGTTTGAAAAAACCTCCAGAAAACAAAATGTAAAGTGAACATATTTTGTTAGTTTGTACTTTAACAGAAAATCTCAGTTTGTTTAATTCTTCCCAATGAAGATTTATGAATAAATGAGTTTATTATTTAGTAAATAGAATGTCTCCTTGTTGGTGAGAGGCTCTACATGCAGGCCTCTCACACGATGCGATGCGTTCAGGGACACACGTGATTCGCACACAATCCGGGCAAAACATTTGAGAAGATGTAAAAGCAAAAAACTGTTTATTTAGAGATCTTAAGTGTTTAAATCAAAGTAAAAACTAGCTGAGCATCAAAGAGGTAATAAAACAATAATAAAGACAACAATTTCTCATCAGACTTGTTGACCCCTGTGACCCCAGGATCTGTTCTCATTGGTTCTTCCTCTCAGCCAATCATGACACCTCATTCTGAGTCACCGCCTTAGACTCCAGCAGCGCATTGATGATGTCATCACTGTAGGACAATGTCTGGCGCAGCACCTGCACGGTGTGCTGGCCAATCAGAGGAGGGGGCGTCGCCTCGGCGTGGGAAAAGCTGCTGAAGCGAACCGCTGGACCTGAAGACCACAAACAGAAAATAAACAGGTAGTACTTTAGACTCATAGTACTTTAGACTCATAGTACTTCAGACTCGTAGTACTTCGGCTTCGCTGTAGTTACAAACAGCTTTTCTTTTATCGACGTCGCCTGGTGGAGATGAAAATGTCCATTAAAAGGCGCAGAACCTTCGTCCATGTTCTCGCTTCATGAGCAGCAGAGTTAAGCTCCTAAATACATTACATTTATTTACATTTTGACAAGGAAACAAGGACAGAACGAATTAAGAGAGAGAAGAAAGGTGTGTGTGTGCATGGTTATGTGTGTATGTTTGTGTGGTTTGATGAGTGCTTCTATTTTCACCCCATTAGAAAAATCGTTCTCCTCCAATGACGATCAACAAGTGGCTTTGGTTGAATTTATCTTCTGTGTGCTGTTTATATCTTCATTTTTAATGTTATTAAATGATTACATAACGTTGTCGTTATTAATAGACACACACTTCTCCTGTTTGTTCTCAGTTATGTCTTTTCTTCCTCAACAACAAAGACACACAAACACACACACACACACACACACACACAGGAATGTCACCAAGAGGACGGCCAATGAATGTTCTGAGCTGCACGTTTTCACGCTCGGATGACCTTTGACACACACACACACACACAGACACACACACACACTTGTGTCTGGTGTTGTTTAGTAAACAGAGATGGAAAGAACAGAAAGTTGAGAGCAAAGAAAAGGATATTGTTAATGTGGGGAAAAGACACACATACCAGATGCTGTGGGAAGCTAACGGATGGATGCCAGCGGGTTGAGGGGAGGACTACAAGCTAACGGATGGATGCCAGCGGGCTGAGGGGAGGACTACAAGCTAACGGATGGATGCCAGCGGGCTGAGGGGAGGACTACAAGCTAACGGATGGATGCCAGCGGGCTGAGAGGACTACAAGCTAACGGATGGATGCCAGCGGGCTGAGGGGAGGACTACAAGCTAACGGATGGATGCCAGCGGGCTGAGGGGAGGACTACAAGCTAACGGATGGATGCCAGCGGGCTGAGGGGAGGACTACAAGCTAACGGATGGATGCCAGCGGGCTGAGAGGACTACAAGCTAACGGATGGATGCCAGCGGGCTGAGGGGAGGACTACAAGCTAACGGATGGATGCCAGCGGGCTGAGAGGACTACAAGCTAACGGATGGATGCCAGCGGGCTGAGGGGAGGACTACAAGCTAACGGATGGATGCCAGCGGGCTGAGGGGAGGACTACAAGCTAACGGATGGATGCCAGCGGGCTGAGAGGACTACAAGCTAACGGATGGATGCCAGCGGGCTGAGAGGACTACAAGCTAACGGATGGATGCCAGCGGGCTGAGAGGACTACAAGCTAACGGATGGATGCCAGCGGGCTGAGAGGACTACAAGCTAACGGATGGATGCCAGCGGGCTGAGGGGAGGACTACAAGCTAACGGATGGATGCCAGCGGGCTGAGAGGACTAGACTAAGACTCCCTACGAACCCTTGTCTGTGTGCGTGTGTGGACACGGACCCGGTACAGTGATCCGTCCTGCCGTTGGATGCTCCATCTGCTGTATGAGGCCGTTGTGTTTCACCTGCAAGCAAAGAAAAGAAGTAGAAGCCTGACGGTTTCATCATCAAAAAAAGTCTTCTATGGTCGCTTCCTGCACAAAGGTCTCAAGAAGAACAACAATATGTCAGCCAAAAGGTCAAACTTGAGACTTCAGAGCTGACAGATGGTCTGAAACTCAGATGGATCCACTGGTCAACAACACGTGTCTGAAGAGTGACTGACGGAAACCACAGAAGAAGACGGTCTGAGCGCGTTGATCACATCAGATGTTTTATATCAAGGATTAACGACAATATCCTCCACTTCTTCTGCTCTGCTTTAGTAGATTCACAAGACATCATGATCATTGTAGTCGTACTTTCCTGCTCTCCAGAGGACGAACCCTCTAGAGTCTAATGACCGAGTTATTTCCTCCAGCGCCACCCTCAGGTAAAATAATGAAAATACACAACGTAAACCATATATCAAACGTGACCCTGCGAGGGAGCAAACACACACTCCATCTCCGGGGGGAGTTTAATAAGCGCCGAGCGCTGATCGATGGCTTTAATTTAAACATCAGACATGACGCACGGTGTGTGTGTGTGTGTGTGACATGCTTGAAATTTGAGATATTAAAACATACACACAAGACTTATTTCAGGACACCTTTCTCCACATAAAACACCTGGTGGTCGTTGCCATGGAAACCTCAGGATCAGCTGACTAGGTTGACAGCAGCTGATTTCTGAGGTTAGTTTAATAATGACGGGTTTTATCTTAGACAAACGTCGAGTTTATTTTTAGTTTGGATAGTTGGGGTTTGTCTCACACACACACACACACACACAACTGTACTTACTGTCTCACTCACTTCTAGACGGGACACACAGAGACACTTTGGTTGTATTTGCAGGGTTTCATGAATGCGGGTTCCTCCCTCTCACATTGGGATAAACAGTGTGTTTGATGTGTGTGCCAGTGTCTGCATGCGTGCATACAAGTGTAACAGTATGATTGCATGCATGTGTGTGTGTGAAATCCTATCTGCTTGTTATGCAGGGTATCATTACATCCACATGGTCACAACACACACACACACACACACACACAGCTCTGTGGATGCCATCGTCTGCCAGGCCTCTTCTATTTGTCCCAACTGCAGAACAATGAGGAAATCTAATGTAGTCACTTTATTACCCGTGCAGTAGCAAAGAAGCTTAAACATTAGCGTGTTAGCGTGTTAGCTCAAAGCCTTTGTGTGGGTTTACTGAAGTCCTCCTCCCCTGAGTTATGGAACATAATTACACTGCAGTGTGTGTTTGGCTCTAATCTAAATGTTTAGTGATCAGCGGCTGCGTGCTTTAACCTGCGTGTGTTTATGTCTGTGTTTGATGTTTATTGAAACCATAATTCAGGGGAAAATGAAAGTACACGTTCAACCTCAACACACTGGAGGAAAGAAGAGAAACTTTGAGGCTTCAGTAGTGGAAAATGCTCCTGAGATGTGTTCTCTTCTCCAGCAGGACCACGTGGGTCTATTGTACTCATTACCTGGGTAAAGGAGGCCTGTAACATGTGACTGCTAACTCCGCCTCCTGTCAATCACTGGAAAGATGTCACGGTCAAATCTTTAGGGGTTCAGGAGGAAACCCTCTGAATATAAGAGGGTTCTAGATGGAACCCTGTGAATGCTCCAGAGAGGCTTCTCAGTGGAACCTCCACCGATGGGTTCTCGCTGAAGGCTTCGAGGAGCCCGTCTCTCACGCCGAAAGCTGAAGAAGCCTACGGTTCTGGTTAGTATCGTCACTTCGTCATGTTAATTAGTACAACATGAGGAGTATTCTTCTAGTTCCAGTTACTTGTTTGTAAAGGCAAGGATGGGAGTTCTAGACGATGACCTCCTGTTTCCCTCTGCTCCTCCCGCCTCTTCTTCCTCCTCGCTCCCTTTGAAGCCAGCTGTGGCGGTCCGCTAGGTCGGCTAAGCAGCCCCCGTGGGAGCTGCTGCTACACGGTGTTACTGCAACATCAAGGGGAGGAGGAGGACGTGAAGATCTGAACCTGCTGCTCTCTGTTTGACCCCGGCCATCAAAGCTCCTCTGAACGTGTGAAGTGAGGCGCCGCCTGGTAGCAGCACTTGATGTGTTACGTAAAGCTGCAGCCTGGATGCGAGCGCTCCAGTGGGACCTTGCTTTTTCATGATTTGAGCTCACAACATGAATAATGCTCTTCAATGAGCACCTTCTGACTTTGAAGAGTAAAGCCGTGACGCCACGACTTCCTGTTCCACCACCTGAAGTAAAAACGGGATAAACATCCGTAGAGCATCACGTCCTGACAAAAAGTGACATTCCTTTGAGCAGAGAGCAGGTTTCATCTGAATGTCACCTGGGAGCTACAGGTTGCACCTGAAGAGGCGTTCAGGTGACGTAACAAAACATAACGACTTATTTCTCTTATGCTGTTCATTGCGAATAAAGCTCGTTATGTGGGGTTAATGAAACTAATGAACCGGCAGACCTGGATTGTGCGTCATGGGATCACGGTGAGGTCATGATGAGGTCATAGACTTGCTCTGGATATCTGAGACTTACAGAAATAAGTACTATGCAGAAACGGATGTTATTTGTCTTAACGATCAATGGAGGATTTAAAAGGCTGAGCTGACAACAGTTTCCATGGGAATAAGACCCGCCCCCAAATTAAGCCAATAACCACTAATCATCATGTGAGTAACATGCAAAAACTAGCTTCTCAGATTCTTTAACCAAAGAACTGGTGAAATACTTCTGGAACAAAGAGATTTAGTGTTAGAACACATACACCTGTTTGTGTACCTGTATGAAGTGTAAACTCTGCCATGTGGAATGGGTCGTAGTGGAGTGGTAAAGCAACGCGTTTCCTGTATGTGTTGTTGTGTAGCTGCAGCTGTGCTCCAGGTGTGAAGCAGCTGTTCACGCCCAAATATGGCTTCATGGTTCATGTGGCTCCTCACATCTTGTCCACTTACGATTGCCTTCATCTCCCAGAATGCAACACAGGAGATCAGACTCTCACTCTGACCTACAGGAAGCTCACACATGCACGTGTGTGTGTGTGTGTGTGTGTGTGTGTCTGAGTGAGTGACAGAGCAGGGAAAGGAAATGCAGCTCAACGAATACAGCGCGTGATTTAAATAGCGGTAAAATATTAAAACGCAATGTGTGGCGGCCGGTGTTGAATCCGATGAGTCGATGTGTGGGAAACACTGGTCTCCATGTTTGTGTTGAGAAGACAAACAACACTGGTTCCTTTGGACTTTTCATCAAAAGTGTTCTTTCATGAAACATTTTTCTGTCAAATCAAACAAACCACTACGTTCTCTTTCCACATTAACTTTTTCCACAGAGTTGATGATCTTCTCTTCAAATCAGCTTCAGGACTGAACCATGGGAAAGCTTCAACAAATTTGGGGGGGCAACAGCTAGTCAGTGGGAGAGACACAACGTACGGGACCTCTGTGAAGATGTTAAAGAGCCATAAACGTACTGCTCCAAAGGGAACACGTCCTCACGAAGAACATAGTCAAGAAACCCGTGTGAGATGATGAGCTTTGTGACATGGTGCATCATCCTGCTGGAACACAGTGAGGTCAATTCACAGCTCCTCTCTGATCCAGGACCAGCACACTGTATCTCCACAGAATCTCACAGACATGGAGCTTCACAAGTGGTCAATCAGGAGTCCTTCGCTGGGAGATAAACATCACTCCGACCCCGAAGGCTGAATGCCAGCAGCGTTCAGCAGAAATTAAAACACCGTTGATACTCTTGATATCAGCGATACGCACCCATAACGGAGCCTTTCTGCACCTATCCACACTTGAGGATCGTAGGACACGTGTTGTGTTGACTCTAGTGAGCCAGAAGGAGGGGTTGTCGGTCCTGGGGTTGTCGGTCCTGGAGTTGTCGGTCCTGGAGTTGTCGGTCCTGGAGTTGTCGGTCCTGGGGTTTTCGGTCCTGGGGTTGTCGGTCCTGGGGTTGTCGGTCCTGGAGTTGTCGGTCCTGGGGTTAAAACACCGTTGATACTCTTGATATCAGCGATACGCACCCATAACGGAGCCTTTCTGCACCTATCCACACTTGAGGATCGTAGGACACGTGTTGTGTTGACTCTAGTGAGCCAGAAGGAGGGGTTGTCGGTCCTGGGGTTGTCGGTCCTTGAGTTGTCGGTCCTGGGGTTGTCGGTCCTGGGGTTTTCGGTCCTGGGGTTGTCGGTCCTGGGGTTGTCGGTCCTGGGGTTGTCGGTCCTGGGGTTGTCGGTCCTGGGGTTGTCGGTCCTGGGGTTGTCGGTCCTGGAGTTGTCGGTCCTGGGGTTGTCGGTCCTGGGGTTGTCTTCATCCTTCCGTTCAGTTGTGCATATTGTCACACGTGTTTCAGAGGTTCGTTCACTCCAGCCTCGTTTATATGGAAACATTAAATGCAAATAAAGTAAGCGGTTTGTTGACATGAACTATGGTCACAAACGTTTCTTGGTCCATGTGTTTAAACAGCAGAGATGAAGACTCACAGAGGAACATACAGGAGGTCTCTACAGGCACAGAGCAATAAATCCGTCATTGTTTTCGGCGGATGATAAGAGCGATTACTCATAGGAGACCAATCCTCTAATTGAGTTTCAAGAGTCTTCACGGACAGAAAGAGACGAATGTGCTCATCCCGTCCTTGTGTCAGAGGTAGTGATGCCCGGAGGCGTTCAAGAGCAAACCGTCATTACTGCAACCAGCAGAGGCTCCGAGGTCAGGTGTTCCATACGTCAGGTGTCTCCACACGTGTCTTCTTCAAGAGAAGATGTCGTTCTTCATATTCTGGGCGAACGTCATAATGAGTGTTTAACAGAGATTCAGGATGTCCTGCACATGTCTCTTTGTCCACTTGACTCTTTTGGCAGCACGTCTCTGCCACAGTAAGCATCATCCCATTGGAGATGATCTCATGACGTGCAGGTGATTTAGTGAACTGAGAGGATTACTACGTCGGTTTACTGGCCCGTCAAAAAGGAGCTTTACAATCAAGTAAATGTCCCTTTAGCTCCAACAGAACAGTTGGACCCTGAAACATCATTTTGAAGTTGGCTTCACGTTTCACAGCCATTTGGTTTCCTGTGAGTGACGGATCGCTGGCTTTGTGCAGCAGGACGTTGTGATGTTTCGATGAAAAGGGTCCATTAGAAAAAAGAAGAGGTCTTCTATCATCCAAAATCCTCCCGCATTGGAGTTATGAGAAGCTCTCCCCAGCGGCTCTGATAGCAAAGTAATTCATCACAGACCAGGATGATTTATCGGGAAAATAAATGTGTTTGGTGCAGACGAGTCGGCTGACTGAGCGTCTGCTGAACCACCCTGAAGATGTGCTGCCAACGGAGCTCCATGACCTGCTGAAACAGGAAGGATCTCCATGTGATAGGACGTCACTGTGAAACATGAATGTCAGAACGTTACCAACACGAGGCATAGAGAGGCTAAAGATACGAATCCTCTTTAGTTCCTTGAGTAGTTTCTGGTGATTCCAAATACTGAAGGATCCAGGACCGGGTACCAGAATGGGAAAAATCAAAAGGTTCCTTTCGTCTCGCCGAGCCGCTCAAACTCATTATGGAGTAAACTTCTCAGGCTCTTTAAAGTGTTAAAAAAGGGTTTCTCAAAATCCCCCCCCCCCCCCATACAGAGCTGCTTTCAGCTGTCAGCTCGTGGCTCATCTGGATACCTGGGGACAGCCGGGGGAGAAGGTCTACATGACCGGGAGGAAGCTTCCAGTCCGTCCAAGTGTGAAGAAAGTTTCCTTCTCCAGGAGGTCCGATCCAAAGCTGGTCCTGCTGTGCATGCGTGTTCCCTCTTGTCTTGGGTTGATTTGGGGGCTCTAGTTCAAAGCCTCGGACTTACATTAACTGGGGAAGGATTTGATTTCCATATGTGACTATTACGTTATAAGCAGTTCAGACCTCAGAGTGGTAGAACCTCTCCATGGTCTGATCCATCCAGACATTGATGAATTGATTGTTGATTTAATCTCTTTATTCATTGTTGCGTAGGTCTGAAACTAAAGGACGGATCCCAAGAGGAAGCTTTTCGTCTGTCTTTACACCTTTAACCCCCCCCCCACCCGACCCGGCGGCTGGCATCGCTCCCCACTAAAGAGGACGAGGTCTTCGCGGTCCGACAGTGGGAGTTTTATGGTGTTTCTGCTTTATGTGACAGTTTCCAGACAGTAATAAAGGTTATTTGTAGAGCTGGTGTCCAAACACAGATACAAATGGCTCTATAGACGACAGATAGATTATAATTCAAAAGAGAGAGAAGACAGGAAGTAAAAGGACCTTCAGCATCAACGATTCAATCCCCAACATGCGAAGGCTGCCAGCGTCTCATTTACCTTCAGCAACCAGGGTCCATGGTTACGCTCTTAGTCACATGGGACATGAGGGACATGCTGGTGGTTCCCAGTGCATCCGAAAGCACTGCAACACTTGCTTTGACTTCCTGTTAAGGCAGTTGGAAATGGTTCAATTCCCAGTTTCCCCGTGTCGGAGGTCGGGTGTGATTTATCTGATCCTATGTTAGATCCACTTCAGAGGCTGTTTAGCTCCCAGCTGGAACAAATCAAGCGCACCTCCAGTAGTCAGAATACTGAAGCCATATTTAGCTGGGTGTTTTCTGGCCACCGGACAAAGAGACAAGGAAACAGGGACAAAGAGACTGGGACAAAAAGAGGGAGACAGGGACAGAGGGACAAAGAGGGAGACAGGGACAGAGGGACAAAGACAGAGGGAGACAGGGAAACAGGGACAGAAACAGACAGAAGGAGACAATGACAGAGAGGGACAGGGACAGAGAGACAGACAGAGGGGGACAGGGACAGAGAGACAGAGAGCAGCAGCAAAGTGGAATAAAATGAATCTGAGGAAAGAGAAATGAGTCGATCTACTGAACCTCTTTTCTTTCTCTAACTGCTCAAAGTTCATGAGCTGATTAAGGAGGTGCTTGTTCTGTCCTGGAGTCCCATCCAGAGGACACGCGCACATGAATGAAGTTCTATTTTGGCCTTGGGAGCCGTGACGGGAAGACGTCACCGTTAAAACCATGTTTCCATTCAATCGTGGAGGAAAAGCACTTCAAACCACAGCGTCCTCCTCGAACCTCCTAGAAGCAGCAGAACCTCCAGAAGAGAGGAATCTAAATCACTTCCAGATCCTCCACTCTGCAGCGCTGCAGGAACCCTTCCAATGACATCATCACGAGTTCAGAGGGCGGCGCGGTGGTGGTCAGCCAGAAGGTCCTGGTTTCTAACCTCCCTGTGGTCAGTGGTACCCGGGTTCCCCCACCGAGACGTGACCATGAGGTCACGTGACCTCATGTGAGGCTAACGAGGCAAACGTCTCCACGACTTCACGTGCATCACAGGTGTGTGTGTGTGTGTGCGCAGAAGGATTAACAGATGACACACACACACACACACACACACTGAGTCACACAGCCAGGTGCTGATGAAACTGTTGTCCTCAACAAACATTAAAGTTACACACAAATACACACAACTGCATGTTTCTCATAGTTCACACAAGGCCACAGAGTCTGCTCTAGTAGAGAGAATGCATGCACACACACACACACACACACACACACACACACACACACACACACACACACACACAGTCAGTCATCTGGAGGGGGCGGGGCTGAGGAATCCCTCACAGCTGATTGGATCAGAAGCAGCAACTAATCAATGAGTTTGTTTTAGTTTCAGAGGCACAAAGAGGCTGTGTGATACATTTCACACACACACACACACACGGTTATAATGATTCATAGTATGTATGCAGTGTCATAACTACATCTCTGACGTTGATAACAAACCCAACCATTTAAAAATCGGTTGAAACTTGAGCAAGTTATGGTTATTTAAAAAGTACATGAACACATGTTATTTAACAAGTACAAGTACGCCACTACCGACACAATGTGATGATTTGTGAGCCAGCTGACTGTTTATATATATATAGAGAGAGAGATATACATATAGATGCAATGTGTCTTAAAGCTGCATTCTCTGTAGTGACCAGCAGGGGGCGACTCCTCTGGTCCTGTTTCAAATCTGACGTTTTGTGAATAAAAAACGTTTTTTAGCCAATAGAACTTTGGTTATTAATAAAGTGATAGTATTTTTAAATTTTTCTGATTTTTAAATAAATTTGTAAATAAATAAAGTATTGAAAAGTTGACTTATTTTAATCTTAATGTAGACAAATGCTTTGAAAATGAAACTAAAGTTAGTTTATATTTGATGTCTGACCTGTGGATCAGAAAACACTTCCTGGATGTTGTTGATTGGTCCGACAGGAACACCTGATCCCTCAAATTTCCGCAGCCAATCAGCTGTTTTCTCTTGTAGGAACCTGAGAGAAATAAATGAGCATCACTAGAAATAAAATAGCATAATAACACATGAGTATTATTATTGATACATTATTCACATTGGTGATATTAATAATAACACACACTTATTGTTGACTGTGTGTGTCTTTGTGTGTGTACCTCTGAGACAGAATGTGCAGCAGCTCTCGGCGGTTCTGGACTCTCAGTTTGTTGCTTTTGTACTCTGGTTTGTTTGTGAGCTCCTTCAGCTTCAGAACCTAAGAACAGACTCTTATTACCAAAACTAATCAATATAAAAACACATCTGTGTGTTGGTGAAGTGACGCACTTTACACACGCTGACAAACTGTTGGTCGTTGGCTGCCGCCACCACAATGTGTCCATCTTTGGTGCTGAAGCCCTGAAATACAGAGGAGAACATGATGATGGTCACACATCAGAGACCGGAAGTGACAAGAAGCTTCCTCTTATTGACGGGAGGAAACACTTCTGATGAAAGTCCGGATTGCAGTGATGGAGACGATGGTGGATCTTCATGTTTCATGAGAAGGTTAATGAGCTTCTGTCCTTTTTCCTTGAGTCCTCTGTCTTCATCTCTGCACTTTCACCTCCTCTTCCTCACACACACACACACACACACACACACACACACACACACACACACACACACACACACACACACACACACACACACACACACACACACACACACACACACACACACACACACACACACACACACACACACACACACACACACACACACAGCTCTCCGACCGCCGCCTTGCTTTCATCCACTACCCCAGGGGGTTGTGGGTAATTCAGTCTGCCGGGGGGACTGCAAGGGGACATTCATCCACAGAACCCCAAGCAGTCCCCTGAGGGGGGACAGGGGGGGGGGGGGTCATCCACAGAACCCTCAAAGAATTAATGCCTGACTTTTCGTGTCTACATCTCAGCTTTGTAGCCTTCAGCTCAGAGGTCCCGGTCCGGACTGGTCTCAAACTGGTCTCAAACTGGTCTCAAACTGTAGGTGCACCCGGTCAGAGACCAGCTGGTTGGACTGTTGTGCCTGTTTTCATCCACGTCCTGGTTGTGTGTCCTCACTGAAGGTCCGGTGTGCGGTGCAGCTGGGTAGTGACGTTAAACACGACATCATGCGGATATACGCGTTAGCATGTAGCTAACTAGCATGCAGCTAGCTAGCTGAACCTCCCAGGTGTAGCATCGCTTGGTGTCTGCTTGTGACTCAGTTTCACCTCTAGTTCTTCTCTCGTACTGAGGTCGGGTCGCGTCTTCTTGCTATTATTATATACATTTATCTTAATTCACAAATATTACCGGGCATATAATCCATGTTTCAAAAACACAAATATTGACTATTTTTATCTATTTAAATCTATTTATATAATAAACAAAACAACAACTAAAACAATGCGTATTACCGCCCCTTTGCCCTCTATGCAATATTAATAACTTCACTTATAATATGATAATAACCATTTTTATAATATAATATGGTTAAAAACCACAGTAATAACATAATGATGTTAATAATAATCCGATAATAATCTGATACAGAGAGCATCTAATCCGGCTGTACCTTTAAACTTGAAGTGAGTAGTACTTCATACTCTTACTACTTCTCAGAGGCAGTAGTACATATCTAGTACTCTACCTGGGTGTTTCCTGTGTGGTTCTATTTGCATTTCTCATTCTCAATGCTCTTATTGTGAAAGGTCAAGCCGACGCCCCTGCACACTGGGAGCTTCAATGTGGTGCAGGTACCTGATAGGGGACGATGCTCTCGTGGGCCATCCCCCAGCGCCGAGCCTCCTG